>NC_060162.1:14408665-14537457 GCF_021292245.1 Micropterus dolomieu | reverse complement strand
ATCAAGTCCAATCAGTATAATCAAACACAGTTGGACTCAAATGAAGGTGTAGAACCATCTCAAGGATGATCAGAAGAAATAGACAGCACCTGAGTTAAATATGAGTGTCACGGCAAAGGGTCTGAATACTTATGACCATGTGATATTTCAGTTTTTCTTTTTTAATAAATTTGCAAAAATTTCTACATTTCTGTTTTTTTCTGTCAAGATGGGGTGCTGAGTGTACATTACTGAGAAATAAAATGAACTTTTTTGATTTTTGGAAAATGGCTGCAATGAAACAAAGAGTGAAAAATTTAAAGGGGTCTGAATACTTTCCGTACCCACTGTATATTTTAATTGTCAACCCAGCAATATTAAGTGATTGCACACCATTTCCATGACTTTCTCTTCACCACAACAACCTGATATGGTTGCCTCTTTGTTGCTGCCAATGTAACAGTCTCACAAGGTTTCTCACTCTCACCAGTGAACAAGATTCCTACTTCAGTCACCAGCACTTGGGTAAAGTGCCATTAAAAGTGCTGCCTTAAACTAAAAACGTTCATGTTATTCCTCTATAGCTAGTTTTATTGCATTACAGTATCATAATTAGACAGCTGGAGTGCTTCTACTTTCCCAAAAAATCATCTAACAGGCCCTAAAGATGGCCATTTTAAAACTCTCCTATTCACTTTCTCCATTTAAACCCAAGGCCTACAGTAGTCTTATCAATGAATTCAGAAAAAGAACACATTTTACAGCAACCGGTTTGTGGTTTCATACACTTTTTTTAAAACATTCAAAAGTGGATTTGGGCTTAAAGTATTGATGTCATTAATGTAAAATTGATGCCAAAATAAAAATGTTGGTATTGTAAAAATACAGAGCAAGCATCTGGATTACCTCCTCTCTATCCTAAGTGCTCTACCAGCAACTTGGTCCATTTACTTTTTAGTGTTATTCCAATGAGATTTTTAAACCAATTTGTTCAACAGAGAGAAGAGAGATGTTTACTGATTCAAACTAAACATTCTCACAGGACGATGGATGGCATATCATAGCTGAAGCTTAAAAATTCAGTGGCATTTCCCTTTACAACAATGGTGAGCTGCTTGGCCTGACAGAGGGATATTGTAATCAGCCTCTTTGGTGTATGTATCTCACCCTGTCACCTGCTGGGACTCATTCCCCAAAACCCTAAGATGCATACTGACAGCTGCACAAATCCTCATATGGGGAGGAGGGATGAAAAGATTTCTTCTGTGCACCTCCCTGCCGTTCCATACCCAAATATTTGACTTTGCCTGTGATCCGCAGCCCTTGAAGGCTTCTGTTGGGCTTTTCCACACGACTGATCTCTGTTCTCAAAGCAGGTGTTTAAAACACAACTGACACAGAAGCCTCACTAGTATACCAGAGCAAGAAAAAGACAGACAGAGGGAGACAAGACAAAAGGAATATTTAAAAATGCTTGTATGTATGTTCAAATATGACTACTGTATATTGGTCATTTTAAACCTTTTAATTGTATAAATCAGGCTAAACTCAAAGGTTAAAGTAGACACGAGAACCTGATCAGATAGCGACATGTCTGGCTGCCATGCTGATGCAACTCCCTGGGGTTCCTGTCTAGGGCGAGCCCTTGATGTCACACTCCTACACACATATGGCCTTCAGTCATGAAATAATACACATGCAAAAACACACATGCATACTGCACATGCATGCCCACCCAGGAGCATGTGTTCAATGGCTCCAACTAATGCAGACACATAAATACACTACGAAACTTCACAGGGAAATCAAGCTGACAGATCAAAGAGCACACATACAGGGATGAACCTTTCAGAACGTTTGAAAATCTCCCAAAGGATGTTTTCCTAAAAACCAATTATCCCTGCGGTTGTGTTAAGGAATGACCACTGCTGTTTCCAGTTCATATCAGGATTCCACAGATCATAGTGGGGTGGGGTGGGGTGGGGTGGGGGTCCAGGCACATGTGAGCTACATGCAATGCACTTGACATTCAAAGCTGCTTTACCAAAGAATAAAATCATTTCAAAAATACATCTTTTATTGTATTCAGCTCTCAGAAGTAAGTAATTACATGACAACTCACCATGTAAAGCATGAGTTGTACTTTAAAATCTTGTCATTTTTAGTTTGATGACCATGTGTTTTTGAATTTATGTAATCTGTTTTGAAATGGTTTCATGAATCAAGGGTGTGTACATTTTTCTCATCCCATTAAAAAGCATGTAATCCTTGAACTGAATTTAAAACATGAAAGGTTTTCACTCGACAGCTACGACGAAGAGCTGCTACAGTGACATTTACTGTCGGATCATATTAGTTAGTAATCACAAAAAAGCACAGTCTGACTGCACACTAAAGTTACTGCAGAGAAATACAGACAGACACATATTATTCTGCATGATATGACCTAAAATCGGAATCAAGAGCACATTTACCTACAAAATTATAAATATAATATTAATAATAACATTTTTTTAGCCATTCTAGTGGTGTGGCGCTGGTAATGGTAATGTTGTTAGGTCAGTCGGTCCACCACATTGGTCCAGACTGATACCTTAACTATTAAATAAATTGACATGTAATTTGTACAGACAGTCCCCAAAAGATGGATTTTAATGACTTGGGAGATCCCCTGACTCTTGTTTGCAGGGCTGCGGCTAACGATGGTTTTAGTACTCGAAGCTACAGATTATTTCATTGATTCATCTAAGCATCGTTTAATAATAATTTTGCTTGGTGGCGGCGGCGAGTAGTATGTAGCTGCAGTACTGGAGGCTACAGTTTCAGGACCGCAATCCTAGGAACTGCATTTCTAGCACCCTTGTTTACTTTGATACTGTCAGCTAGGCTATGTTACTCTTGACAGCCCCTCGAAGCCAGTTACCCTTACCACAACCATCACTGAGTGTGTGTCTAACCCTTACAGCTGCGCACATCAGACAGGGTTAACCTCCTTAGATGGCACTGTCGCAAAATAACTACAGTCCTAGAATTGCAGTCCCAGGATTGCGGGGGTCCTGAAACTGCAACCTCCGGTACTGCAGCTGGATAATATTGGCAGTGGCGGCGCGCCTCCCCGGTTTACGGGATCAGCTAAGTTGACTCATGACTGTGACGTTCCAACTCACAGCCCAACCAGACGGAGAACAACCCTTTCAACTGAGGATTGTGGCTTACTTTTGCTAGCCTTCAACACAACAATCAATTATGATTTCAGTTAAATGCTAAAGCTGCTGTTACTGTTACCTTGTCTGTGGTCCGCTCCGTGGACTTGATAATAGACCGGGTGCTTTCTGATCAGATGCCGTCGTGCTGTTGTGGTAGGCCACAAAAGTTTGATTTTATGGTCGACAGAGTGTAACATTACAAAGTTGTTGTTTTCTTTTAGCTTGAAATATTCCCATACTTTGGACACTTTCTTCTTCGTCCCTTGCTATTTTCTCTCTCTTCCTCCACTTTGCAAACAGCGCCATCATAATCACATCGTGTTCACACCAAGCGGGAAACTGATGCGAACACGGAAGTCCCTTAAACCTGCATTCTATTAAACGGCCAGCAGGGGGCGACTCTTCTGGTTGCAAAAAGAAGTCCAGCTCCATTAAAATAACGGTAAAATGACCCGACTTCTCGCTTGAATAATAACACTTTCCAAATGAGTTTATGGTCTCAATCACTAGTTTCAGGTCTTCTTCAATACAATATGATGGTCATTTAGTTAATTATGGTCCCATTTAGAGGAAAATAGACCATAAAGCAGAGTATGCTTCAGGGCGGGATTATGTATGATTGACAAGTCGTTACCATGGCGACCTGTCAATCAGGCTAGTGACTCTTACCCATGGCACAGTGTAAATTTAACCAGCGCCGTTGAAAAAACTTGTTAGGAGTTGGCTGTTCACTTTCTCTGGTGAGTACATTTAGTTTTAAGACTGTTGTTCGCTAGACAAAATTATCATCCCTGTTAAAATGACAGTTAATTATATATGCACCAAGCTAAGCAAGCTAGCTAGCTCCACACACGGCCGTTAGCTCCACCGTCTCGTCCAAATATGGTCACATCTGGTGGCGCTGGTTGCAAAAAATCAACATGGCGACGGCCTTCCAGTCCACAAACCAACAGGTGCGTCACAATGACCAGGTCCTCTTCTTATATACAGTGTATGGTTCACACAGCGTAAGCACAAAGTGTGTCAGTAATAAATGTCCGTGCGAAACAGTTATATGTTATGTAGTTATATGGACTAAACGAAGCATTGATGCAAAGAATTTGCGTCAATGCTTTTTAGTAATCGAATTAATCGATTAAACGTTTCAGCCCTAGTGTGCATTATGCTTAGTGTTAACTGGCAAATGGGTACAAAATTACCTGCATAACATCAGAATGTTAGCATTGTCTAGTACTGAGCATGGCTGTAGACTCTTAGTTATGTTTTGTAGCTACTTATTTAACACAGTGTGACCATTAAAATATACTGGGCTGTTGGCTGAATGGTTGTATTGTCAGTTAATAGCATTTATTAAACTGCTGTATGAGTAAATTTAGGTTGGTGAGAAATTCACGATGCCACTTATTTGATAAATTTGGTTTATTGTCCGCATATACTGAATATACTGTGTGTATTTTGTTACACACACACACACACACACACACACACACACACACACACACACACACACACACACATCTCAAAATTCAATATATCCCATCTCCACATGACATGTGCGGTCTAACACTCAGTAGTGTGAGTGACAGTCATGCCCAGGAGATACACACCATGGGGTACACACAGTGCCTAAATATAGGGGACGAAAACATGGCTGGTAAGAAAGAAGAAGGTGAGAGAAAGAGAGCGGTAGCTACAGAGGGGGGAGTTAGCGTGATATGGGGGGAGATGAGGGGGGGGGGGACTTCTCCACAGGCTAGTAGTTCAGCTCACATCACCTTGCCAAACTGTCACTGCCCCCTATGCCGACCCCCCTCCAAACCATCTCCCCTCTCCAGCCGTACCACCCTCCATTCTCGACAGAATGATTAATGGTGTATCTGGTCATGCAAGCACCCCTGTCCCTGACTACACTAAACATTATCATAACCTTTTGTGGCTATAATAACTGAGACTATGAAGAGCCTAGTGTCCTCCATGAAACAGAGAAAAATGTTTTTACCTGAGGCATTGTTTTTTTTTTTGTCTATTTATCTGTCATTATGTTAATAAAAGGGGGAATAAAGAATGTGCACTGAGATTAATGACACAGTTCTGGAGGGAAGACTGATAAAATCAGCATCATATCACATCCTATCTCTGACACACTGGAATAATCTAAAACTATTAAAATCCTAAAATGATCTTCCATGTACTGACAGTGAGGACTGCAGTTAGCACTGATCCCAGCGCCTGGGACGTATTTTCCTAATGTCTTTTTAATATAGTCAAGTCATATTCCTACTGTTCTTCTAAACATTCTTACCTATCATGTGCTGTGCAGTGTGTCAACAGCACCATATTAAAGGCAATATACCATGAGAGTGGCCTACTGGTTTCTATATCCCCAGAGGATCCGTTACAGTTTATAGGGCTGTACATTAGCCTCTGTCTGCTGCCATTATCTCCTACACACTGCTAGGGACACACTCAGCATGTCACACTCCACAAAGAGAGCTTTTCACACTATGCAGACATGCACACGGTGTACACACATCTATAGATATACATAGATATGCATACACAAACAAAAAAGTATGCATTCTACACACATCAAAATCTCAATCACATACCAGGGTCCTCTCTGCATTCAGAGCACAGAAGTGGTGTGAAGCGTGTTGAACTCCAATGTGTTGTGGTAAAAATGTAATTTAGATGTGTAGCCTCTCGACAGCCTGCCGAGATTTGTGTTTCATTGCAGGAATCTGGATTTGGTCTCTGCTGAGGTTCAGTTTGGGTTTTCCATTACTCTAATCAGGGTAGGGAGAGGAAGAACATGCACCATCTCCTTACATATGGAAAGTCTTATTTTAAGCCTGAATTGTACTTCTGTATTGAGATGTCACCATAGCAATGCTGTAGGTGTGAAAAGAGTAGCAAATGATTTACAGGTCTGGGTAGCCTTCACCCTTTTATTGTCACAATTCCAACTGAAATACTAAATTGAAGTGTTATGCATTCTTTTCTTGAGAAAAGCCCAAGGAAATAGCATTTGCGTTCTTTCATATTCACTTTGTGACACAGAGTGGTAATAAAAACTGAGACGAGGTGTGCACTGGAAATGACTTTTCTAGATGAGCAAAAGTAAATTGAGGTAGAAAAAATGGAGGAGATATAATGAAGGAATTAAAGCTGCGTTGGGCAGGCCCTCGCACGTGTAGAGCGTCGGGTTGTGAGGCGGCCGCGTTGCATATTCTGGAGCTCTGCCGGTGCGGCTGTGAATTTGCTACGCGCTTTGAACACTGCATGAAGGTGTTATATGTCACTTCCTGTGTTCCCTTTGTGGTGCTACATAGCACTTGGCGCTATGAATATAAATTAATATTGATGTGCAGATGTTCGGGGTGGGACAGTTATCAAGCACGTAAAGTTTTGTTCAGATGTGATCATGTACACTGAAGTTACAACAACTTCCTGTGTCATGGCGAAGAGTTGATCATTGACGCCACGCTACGGACACGCCCATTGACGAAAACTCACAGATAGCACAACTTTTCATCGTCAATGCCTTTAGGCACAGCAGAAATTTGAAGTCAATCCGAATAAATCCCTAGGAGGAGTTTGTTAAAGTACGGAGTATGTAAATCGTCCAAAAATGACCATAAAATTCAAAATGGCCGACTTCCTGTTGGGTTTAGGGCATCGCTCCAAGAGGCTTTTTGGTACGTCTGGACATGATACATGTGCCACGGCAATTTCATACATGTAGGTCAAACGTGCGGCAGGGGCTGCTTCGTTAAAGGTCACGTCCTGTTGCCAGCAGGTGGCGCTATGACTGTGGGTGAATGTCGACATGTACATGTGTTCAGGGCGGGACTCTCATCCTACATGTACAGTTTGGTGCAGATGTGAGCATGTACACTGAAGTTACAACAACTTCCTGTGTCATTGCGAAGAGTTGATCTTTGACGCCACGCCACGGACACACTCATTTATGAAAACTCACAGATAACACATCTTTTCATCTTCAATGCCTTTAGAAGGCACAGCAGAAAGTTGAAGTCGATCCGAATAAATCCCTAGGAGGAGTTTGTTAAAGTATGGAGTGTGTAAATCATCCAAAACTTGCAGTAAAATTAAAAATGGCTGACTTCCTGTTGAGTTTAGGATATGGGTTCTTGAGGCTTTTTTGTGCGTATTGATATGATACATGTCCCCAGAAAATTTCGTGCATGTAGGTTGAACGTGGACGAGGGGCTAATTTTTTCAAATTTTCTAGGTGGCGCTAGCGAGTCATTTTTCTACGCCCATGCGCAAAACCCATAAAATAAGAAATTTTTCACCACTTCTGACATGTGTGCAAAATTTTGTGAGTTTTCGAGTATGTTTAGGCCCCCAAAATTGAGCTTACTTTGCAGAAAAAAGAAAAAAAAATTTCAATAGAGACCTCGCACGGTTCCCCTTCGAGGGAACTCGAACTGCGTCGGTGACGACACTATGGGAACGCCTCTGGGCGTGGCAGGGCTGAAACATGAATGAAACTACTCCAATCCTATTGCCGTTGCTAGAACGGTAGCGTGTGACGGCGTAACTGGAGGCGTATATAAGCACGCCGGCACACAGGACACATTAGCTCTTTTCTATTCAGCAGGCACTCTGGCGTGTTTAGAAAGACTACAAGTATCCAAAAGAAAGAGTTCTTACCTGGAAGGATGGCAGACAGAGAGATGGCTGGTGATCAATTCAGGCGATGTGTTTTCCCGTGCCCACGTTAAATCACGGTGGCCGACACTCATGCCCTGTGTGTTTCCTGTTTGGGGATGCCGCATGCCCAGGCAGCTCTTGAGGGGGCTGCTTGCGGCCATTGCGAGGCCCTGCCCCTGAGGGTGCTGAGGTCCCGTGCGGCTCTCTTCTCCCAAGACGGCAGGATGCGCTCTCCACGTGGATCAGGCCCGGCGGTCGCTGAGGCGACGTGGCGGCTTCGGTCATGGGGCTCCCAGCGTGACATCTCTGACGGCATCGAGATTGCCGAAGCTTCCCATGTCTCGTCTGCTGACTCCAACTCCCCTCGGTCTCGTTCGGGAGCCCACTTTGCTGATTCTCCCGCTCGAGGTATGAGCCAGGAGAGGCTGCAGCTATCCGGCTCTGAGGAGCTGGACATACTTAGCGTTATGGAGGAGGAAGACTTCCGGGAGAGAAAAGCGGAGCGTCATCAGTCGGCCGCGCCGTTCTCTGCCGTTTTTTCCAGACTTGCATGATGAGTTGTGCAAGTCCTGGGATAAGCCCTTCTCAGCTCGTCTGACTAATCCCCCGCTCTGGGTCTACAGCGACGTAGCGGGAGTCAAGGGGTTTGGCTATGGGATGATGCCCCGGGTTGAGGATGCTCTGGCTAGCTATCTTTCGCCCGGTCATGCATCATCCCTCAAAGAGCCGGTGCTACCTACCAAGCCATGTCGTATGACATCTGCTTTGGTGGGCAAAGCTTACATGGCGGCAGGCCGGGCTGGTGCAAGCCTGCGCACAATGGCGGTTTTGCAGGCATACCAGGCCGATCTGCTGAAGGACATAGACTCGGGAGCAGGCCCCTCTGAGGAGGATATTGCGGAGCTCTGCCGAGCTACAGACTTGTCACTAAGAGTCACAAAGGAGATGGCCCGCGCTATCCTCTCATGCTCCCCCTCAGCATACTCGGGTTTCGAGGAGGCGCTCTCACCCACAACCCCCCGAGATGAGGGATCTGAGGACCGTTCTTCAGTCTCGCTGGGGCCGGGGGAAGAGGTCCTGAGGGTTCTACCGGGGGTGCGCTCACATACCGTGGGTTGTCGGCGGAGTTTCCCTGGCAGAGCTCCGCTTCAGGGTACCACAGAGGGCCGACCCAGAACACCGGCCACCAGCCCCGAGGGGCACAAGAATGGCGTAGCCTTGCGAATATTTCCCCATGGGTCCTGTGCACCATAGTAGATGGCTACAGGCTGCAGTTCCGGGCCCAGCCACCCGTTTTCAACGGGGTGGTCTGGACTGCAGTGCACTCAAGGCGGAGCCAGGTGTTGGAACAAGACGTTTTCTCTCTACTGAACAAAGGGGCCATACAACGCATACCCCAGCCAGTCAGGGAGTCCGGGTTCTACAGCCGGTACTTCATAGTTCCCAAGAAGGACGGAGGATCGCGTCCGATTTTAGATCTGCGGCTCCTGAACAAATCTCTGAGGAGATTCAGATTCAAGATGCTCACCATCCCCGCCATCGTCAGTCAGATCCAATCCGAGGATTGGTTTGTCACGATAGATCTACAAGACGCATATTTCCACATCTCCATCCGTCCCTCTCACAGGAAGTTCCTGAGGTTCGCCTACGGGGGAGTGGCATACCAGTATCGGGTTCTCCCGTTCGGCCTAGCACTCTCTCTTCGCACGTTCACCAAATGTATGGATGCAGCTCTGGCCCCGATGAGGCTCCAGGGCATCCGCATACTGAACTATATCGACGACTGGCTCATCCTGGCCCAGTCTCGGGAGTTAGCGGTTCGGCATCGAGATGTCATCCTCGCCCACCTTCGGCGTTTGGGGCTGCGGCTCAACATGAAGAAGAGCGTACTGACACCCGCCCAACAGACTACGTTCCTAGGGGTGGTGTGGAACTTGATGACAATGCGGGCCCACCTGTCGCCTGCACGCGTCGGGTCCATTGTGTCCTCAGTAACCAGGATAAAGCTAGGCCGCTCCATCACTGTGAAAAACTTTCAGAGAGTCTTGGGTCTCCTGGCAGCAGCATCCAGTGTAATCCCGTCTGGCCTGCTGCACATGAGAGCCCTGCAGTGGTGGTTAAAATCCGTTCCGTCTGATACGGATTACGAGCAGGTGCCTTCGTTCCCTGTTAGCATGGAGGAAACCTTGGTTCCTGTCCCAAGGGCCCGTGTTGGGAGCGTCATGTTGCCGGACAATTATTTCGACAGACGCCTCACTCACGGGTTGGGGCGCGGACATGGACAGCCGCTTCGCAAGAGGCTCCTGGGAGGAGCATCATTTCTCTTGGCACATAAATTGCCTAGAAATGTTGGCAGTTTTCAGAGCTCTGAGGAGTTTTCTCCTCAGAGCCCCGCTAGGGCTGGATGCCATGGTACAGACGTGGCCGAGGCTGCGGCTGTATGCTTTTCCCCCAGTCGCTCTGCTTCCGGAGGTTCTGGAGCGGGTCAGCCTACTGTTAGTAGCCCCGTTTTGGCTGGCCCGAGTGTGGTTCTCGGACATAATTTTGCTCCTAGAGGGCCCGCCATTGCAGGTCCCTCTAAGGAAGGATCTGCTGTCTCAGGCGCAGGGCCAGGTCTTTCACCCTTGCCCCGCCCTATGGAGACTGTGGGTCTGGCTCCTGAGGGGGCCCAGTTCCTGGAGGCGGGCCTCACGGCAGGAACAGTCGAGACGCTGCTCAGCTCCAGAGCCCCATCCACGAGAAGGATGTACGGCCTAAAGTGGAATGTGTTTGCCACCTGGTGCAGAGAACGAGTGGTGGACCCAGTTACCTGCCCGGTGACTATAAAACTGGAGTTCCTCCAGGACCGTTTCTCTGCTGGCCTTTCCCCATCCACACTCAAGGTATATGTGGCTGCCATGGCGGCGTTCCACACCCCTCTGAGGGATGGGCCTCTGGGGAGGCTTCCACTGGTCGTACGCTTCCTCCATGGAGCCCGGAGGGTGAGACCCGTGACTCGGTCCAGGCTTCCCACCTGGAACCTGCCGGTGGTTCTCGAAGCGCTGGCTGAGGCCCCCTTCGAACCCCTGGAGTCGGCTGAGGCCAAGCACCTGACCCTTAAGATGGCCTTTCTCCTCGCTATCACCTCTCTGAGGAGGGTGGGGGATCTCCAGGCACTTTCGGTGTCTCCGCAATGCCTGGAGTTTGCCCCGGGGAGGGTCAGAGCCATCCTGCACCCCTGTCCGGTCTATGTCCCTAAGGTCCCATCCAGGTTGGCAGGGTCCACGGTGCTGCAGGCGTTTCATCCCCCACCTCATGTGACGGCGGAGGACGGGGGACTTCATCCGCTCTGCCCTGTCAGAGCACTGAGTATTTACACTCTGAGGTCCTCCCGGTGGAGGAAAGCAGACCAGTTGCTGGTGTGTTTCGGGTCCCCCATGGCTGGGCTCCCCGCTTCCAAACACACGATCAGCAACTGGATTGTTCAGACTATTTCCCTGGCCTATCAGGTGCGCGGGTTACCTTCACCTATGGCCGTAAGGGCGCACTCTACTTGAGGCTTCCAGGGCCCTCCTCGCAGGGGCGTCACTCCAGGATTTGTGTGATGCGGCTGGCTGGGCCACCCCTCACACTTTCAACCGGTTCTACAGTCTGGAGCTTCCTTCTGCACCCGGCACCCGTGCGCTCTCCTCCTAGTCGTGCCGTCAGGTACTGCACGCTGGGGGCAGGCGGGCTTTTGGCGCGGCCTAAGTGGGTATTCTCGTTCCCATAGTGTCGTCACCGACGCAGTTCGAGTTCCCTCGAAGGGGAACGTCTTGGGTTACGTATGTAACCCTTGTTCCCCGAGAAGGGGAACGAGACACTGCGTCGGTCCGCCACACCTCACCCCGCCAGGAGTGCCTTGCTTCATAGAAAAGGGCTAATGTGTTCTGTGTGCCGGCGTGCTTATATACGCCTCCAGTTATGCCATCACACGCTACCGTTCTAGCAACGCCAATAGGATTGGAGTAGTTTCATTCATGTTTCAGCCCTGCCATGCCCAGAGGTGTTCCCATAGTGTCGTCACCGACGCAGTGTCTCGTTCCCCTTCTCGGGGAACAAGGGTTACATATGTAACCCGAGACGTTAGTGCTCGGGCCCTAAATATGGAGGAAATCTAATGAAGACCAAGCAGACCATTTAAAAGTTCTTGTTGCAAAGCCCCTATGTCTAATTCAATGGAACCAGACATTGCAGACACCTATGGCGCAGGTACGCATTAACATAAAAGTGTAAATCATCTTTTATAAGCAGTTGAGACTCTCTCCTTCTCATTGGTTAATAGTGATTAAGGAAGTAAGAATGCAGACTTGGTGTGACAAAACATAAGCTAAAAGAGGGAACGTGTCCTGACTGTTTTTTCTTTTAGTATTACATTTGTAAGGGGATGAACTTAAAAAGCAAATAAGCATTCACTTCACCACACACGAATTAAAATATAACATAGTGAGTTTACTCTTTTCAGCAATAGACACAAGCATTATACATTTACTGGGGAAAGAGCTGAACAAAGAACATACATCTCAAATTATGTTGATAATTCAGCTCCACCCATGTATCCCAGTGCAATAATGCTTGTGTGGAGATGTATTTGACAAATTGTTGATTGTGTTAATCTGGATGATTTGAAGCCTGATGTTTTCCATTTGAGACCACACAGCACATGTTTCTATGCTACAGCAGCGACATAGAGGAGTTTGTGCATTCTACTGCCAAGCTGTGTGCCGTTCTAACATAACCTCAAGACCCTGAGCATTTCGAGTGCCATCCAGGACCTGATGCCAGATCACAGTGTGCCAAAGGACACAGCACTCAGAGGGGAAAAAAAATCTGTATGATCTACTGGACAGGAGTCTATACTCACACGCTTCCCCTGAGCATGATCACATCTGCAATCTCCTGTGAACATGGAAAACATATTTTTAAGGAAGATGGTTTATAACATCTTCATAAAAAAATCTAATGTGAGGTCACCCAGGAAACAAAATCATCTTACTGTGAGTTTGAGGGTCATAATATGAAATGTGTAATTACTTAACTTAGTCACCTGCAAGGTCTACACTTTCAAATTTAACAGCTTTTTCAGTGACAAAACTTGAAATCTGGGACTCCGTACTTGATTATGTGTGTAGGATCTATCACAGTTCTGAGGTCGTGGCCTTCATAGAAGTCTTCAGGCATCACCACTGGGTCAGGAAAGAGGTCAGGGAGTATGTCTCCTGCCTTCATCCCTCAACAACAGATCCATCCTCATTTTAATGACATCTCACCACAAACACCTCTCCTTCTTCCTCTCCTGTCAGTTTTTTACAGAATGGTCAGGTTATAGACCAGATGTTCTTTAACACACCCACATCAGTTATTCTTAATGTTTCCTCCCCTGAACCGGGCTCACAGTGCGTGTCTCTTCGTCTTCTTCTAACTTGGCAGCTCTCTAGCTGTGAGAAAGGCACGCTCAAGATGCAGCATGTACAGCAAATCAAAAACAACAACAACAACTTTATTTTCCTCCTCAGCTCATGCAGATGATGTACTCCATAACTTATAATTGCGCTACTGATTAGGCTCGTCCCACTGCATATCTCTGCCACTTCACAAAGCTCATCAGGCACATCTGTTCCCAACAGCACCAAACAAGAGGCACATTAACAAACAAACAGATAACAATTAGTCACGTTTGAAGTCCTCTGTTCCATTAGAGAGAAAGCTGGGACTGTTGGCTCTAAGGAAGCACAAATGCCATACTACAGTAGGGGGCTTCCTGGAACTTTCAGCATTTTGCATCATGGTGACAATGCATTTTACATCATAAGATAGTGTGAAAAGGCACAAAGTACAAAGGTACAAGTAAAATTAGAACATTGATGTTTTACAGAGTGATTCTCAGTGTTGCAGTTTTAATCTGGAGATTCAATCTGTTGATTTGAGTTGAGGACATAAGAATGTGAAGCACTGCCGAGCTGTCAGTCATACTGCATTAAGAGACAACTCAGGACACGGCTGAGAGTCAGAGGTTAAATCCATTACGAGCTGGGTGGCTCCACTTTTTGACCTTTAACTCTGACCTCACTGCATTCTATCTGTCTTTTCTCCTCAACACTTAAACTTCAAGCTGACCCGGTACGGCAGCAGGTGTTAACAGCTCTTAATTCTTAAACTCAAAAACATACACTGAGCTACAGCAAAATGCCTGATTTTCATAATTTGTCCACAGTTATTTTACTTTAATCTTTAATTTTAATAACTCATTTGTTTTGCGAGCATTTTGCCCATACACCCACTGCTGGTGTTTTCATCTAGCTATTGTAAAATCCTTTCTCTCACCTCCCCTCCTTTTTCCATCTTCCAAATACTTTACAGATGCTGTCCTTTTATTTTTGATGAGAGAGGGGAACAAGAGGTCTACCCCCGTGCACTCCCAGCCTTATGTTTTAATATTTAATCGAGATGTGCAGTAATACCAGCAAGAACACACATACACACACACATGCGCGCTCACACTAGCACAGTGTGTTGCTGGTGAGAGCAGGTGTCGTTGGCGAATCCTAATTGAACTAGTCCATGGGTCAGTGAGCCTTCCTGTTTTCCCTGTGCACAAGTGTACAGATACATTCTGGCAGAGCAGATATTGCCATTGCTGGAGGGCACTTCTGCCTCCCACTATATGATGACTGAGTTACTCTTAGGCTTTACAGTAACCTGAACCTCTGAGCCCTGAGATGATGAGCATCATGAAGAGTGGCAACATGTTATTTTCTTTCGGCTGACCAGTGGGCTACAGATTCGGGTGTGTTGGTGAACAGAAATCTATATATTTAAGGTGTTTCTGGGTAATTCTCATTCCCATATCACCAGGTAAAGCTACATTTATGTCTCATTCACATTGGGGGAATATGGAAATAAAAAGAAATCTTGACCTATCCCTCCTCCACAAAGTAGCATTTGATTTGTGGTGAAGCACACACACTCACACAGACATTAACCAGTCACATTTAGCATTCCCATCTCTCTGAATAGACACATAAAATTAAACATAACATTAAAATTGTCCCTGACACACACACATTTTAACATAAACAAGAAAGTGTGAGCGCGGCAGAGTGACACATGCCATGCAGGGGGGGCAGGCAGGCTCATGAAGGCCGATCCCTTCATCTCATTAAGTTAGTAGCCAGCCAACGCTCATTAGTCTGTCTCTCCAGTTATGTAAGTTCAATCACCAAAGCAGTGGCTTTTAGATGCATGCATGTATAATTAATATTCATACTAGTGAACTTTGTAAACTGCACTAGATGATTCTGACTATACAGATAATAATGTAGCAAAATACATATTTATCAATATGCTTACCTATACGCAGTGGAGTCACCAGATGTAGGAAATATATGAAGGGGGAGAAAAAAGGAGAAAAACATTAATTACCACAAGTATACATTTTCAAATTGCATTCAAATTTACTGCAGCACATTTAAACACTACAACATTGCCTTGAACAGTACAGAAACATCTGATGAAAAGAGAAAAAAAGAGTGAGTGCCCCTGAGAGTCATACCTTGCCCCCTGTGCAGCCACATATGGCTCTGTTTCAGAGGTGGAGGTATTCAGGAGGAACACATGTTTCCGGGTGCACCATCAAGTATGTAGAACACAGTAGAGTTTACAGAGTAGGGGAACCAGCTTTAATTAGAGTAAAGCAGACCTGGCTCTATTTGTTTTCATTTGCGTGATTTATCCCCTTTCATTTGACAGCTGGCTAACATGTCCCAGACCATCAGACCAATTCCGCCTGAGGTAAAAGGATACGGCTGGCCTTTGGAACAGAGGGCGGGCTTCGAAGCGGGAGAAAAAGGGAAGAGAAGCAGTCTTGTGGAGTTTACTGGGCCACAGTTGAGGCCACCTGTCGTGTGTATATACTTGCAGGGTACATGAATACCAATGGAGGTGGTCAGCTGCGATATTGCATGTGACTGAGCAACACATTTTCTTTCATTGAAAGCCTCAGGGGGAAAGGAGAGATGGGTAGGATGAGGGTGGGATCTAGCCTAAACACCAAAGATGGGTTATTAGATATTTAGGCAAGCAGTCCAGACTACATAAAGCTCCATGTGCCTCGGGGGAGATCTGTCGATCACTTTAAGGCAGTGGTCTGTCTCTGTATTAGAAACAGTCAAGTAACACAGAGTGAGCATCTGTGAGCATCTGTTAGATACATGGCAAAAAAGAAATAAATCAATCAAATCACATCTGCTTCAGAAAATACATTCTTTACTGTAGAAGAATCTACAAACCATAAACTCCAATATGGAAGAGGAAATGATCCGAGAAGTATGATCTAGATGCTTGTCATTGTTCACTCGCACTTACACACTTTTCTCATTTTTTTCCATTTAACTCTTCCTCATATTGCAGTGAATGGGAAAGATGTGTATATATCTCGGCTTTGTGATCAGATTACCCATTGCCACTGAGGCTGATCCATTGGATGTAGAGACATAAGGGCCGATTTTGGCTGTAACGTATCATTGTCATGGAAAGCATGTTTACAAAAACTAAACAAAACATTCCCCAAGCTAATTCGATACAGATTTATAGGCACAGTACTTTTACTAGTTTTAACTTTTGTGCCATTGTGTAAATTGCCAACCACAAAATGATCAGTATTTCCCATCTCCAGTGGCTGCAGGCACAACAGCCTTAAAGCAGAACAAAGGGCTTGCAGAAAAAAACATCCTTCACCATTAAGTTTTTGACAAATGGTTATAGTTAAGTTTCTTCTTTTGGTCTAATGACTGTGTCTGCCTTCAGTCAAAGCCTCCCTGTGAGCAGCTGATCAAGCCCAGGTAGTGGATTTACAGTCTGGTTAGGCTGCAGGCAGCTGAGGGATCCAGGAACATCAATAAAGGGTTAACCAGCACCGTTAAGATTTAAAGGGGCAGTAAGTGGTTCCATTAGCCCGGCTGACTGCAGCAGCCGTAGGGGTAGAGGTGGAGGCAGGGTGGATGAAGGAGTGAGAGAGACAGGAGATGAGCTGCCCCTGAGACATCAGTCCACGGCAGAGGAGAAAAGAAGGCTGGTGGGCAAAGTTAAAGACTGCTGGTCAGGCATCAAATCAAAGCTACTGTACTGATTTACCTTCCAGCTTCAAGACAAAAGCAGCACAGTTGCTTGGAAAAGAGCAGGAAACACCACAGGAAATGACCGAGAGACCAAGAAGGGGCTTCATACCACTGGCCCTACACAGCCTGCACATCTGAGTCTCATCAAGAATCAGTGCAGTTGGTAACTGCTGGCAAATCTGCTTTCTGAGTTTGTGAGCCGATCCAATCATTAATCACGGATATTTCCTGCTCTGCTACCTCTCTAAATTTTGCCTGGATGTTGACATTTGTTTGGTATGGAGCTACTGAGGGATTCTCCAATCCAGTTAAAGAATGAATGTTTATAAAGTTGACTGTTTCCACTTATTTAACGTTCTGTCAGGGGCCTTAAATTAGTTGCCTATGCGAGAGGGTGACTGTGATTGGTCAGTGTGCCTGAGGGATTAAAGCTGAGCCCATGTGTTCAGCCATGTCCACCTTTCCATTGTGCAAGCTTTCTGTACAACAGTTAGCACAATTAAACTCAAATTTAATACATTCACACAAACCTGCCAAGAGATTTTCTCATACATGCATTTAAACTGCCCAAACTGGACTGGTTCTTGCCAAATTCTGCTAAAATGTACAGGGTCGTGTCATTGTGTTCAAATGGAGCTTGACTAACCCATCATGTAGCTGGGAAAGTAAATAAAAAACAAAATACAGAAAATTACACAAAATACTCCACGCATACACATTCCTGTAAGCTAAGACCTTTGCCATCCCCTCTAGCATGTCTCTTTATGTGCGACGTACTTTGAAGTGACAAATGTTGACAGCAGTGACTTACTGTGTGACATTGCAAAGACACAGAAAATATATTCAGAGAAATGCTAAACTGTTTTCCAAAAGTATAATCTATCTGTATGTTGAGCATTTCAATAACATTACATGAAAACAATCTCAAAATGAGTCACATATGTAACATTACATGCACAATTTATTTTTGTGTGTGTTTCAAAGATCTCTCTGGCCATCAGTGTAAAAAAGTGGATGATGCGAGTGATGATAGCCTCCTTTTAATTTTCCAATCTTTTAATTCGCTAATCTACAGCTTTCCTTTCAATTTGTGCTTTTACAAAGCACGTAACACACAATCCCTGCTCAGCAGTTCTGCCCTGTAATAAGTGGAGGTCTCAACCCGGCACTTTAATAAATGTGTTAATTCAGAGCTCACCAGGCAGAAACAATGCCAGCATGGGAGATAAATTCCCCAGCGTTCATTTCCTCTGTCTGTCTTATGGCTGATGCTGAGCTGGAGATGGCCCATGTGGAGGGGGGATGAAGATCATACATCACACTGAGGAATCCCTGGGACTCTAACATAGCTTTGTCTCTGCTTTGTGTCTGTGCATCTGTTTATGTGTATTTGCTGAGCAGTAATAATACCATATGGCCATTTATAGTATTTGATGCATAACATAATTTGGTGGCCGGGGAATATTGTAGAGAAATAAGGATAATTTATTGAGGAAGATTTTACGTGTAGGGTCTTTGCAGCTGAGGATGTCAAAGCCAAACATACAATGCTTCAATTTTATAACAGAGTATGCAATGTCTCTCTGTGTGACAGTGTGCTTGTGTGTGATTGTCCACTACACACTGACGGGAGCTTTTTAGTACTAAACGAAGCCCTGTGGAAATGCTGCCTCTACTCAACCTGAATGTTTCTATCATTAACTCTCAGAGCGGCAAAATCCTCAAGGCAAGTCTTCCACTGGTCTGTGAGGTAAAACATCTTTACTGGATAATAGTCCTTCGTCTAATTACAATGCCAGCAATCACAAACACACACACGTGTGCGCACTGCACAGAGAAAAAGGAGGAAGGAAAAGGTGACATGCATGATATACACAACTCTATGAAGATTTGTGTATGTGTGTTTGTGTGTGTGTGTGTGTGTGTGTGTGTGTGTGTGTGTGTGTGTGTGTGTGTGTAGGTGTGTGAGATTGTTGCAGCAGTGGTAAGCTTAGCTCATTAGTGCAGGCTCTGACAATGTGGATGACACGGTATAAAGAAGCTTCAATCAGATACTACAGAGCTAATTACTATTGCAAAACCAGTGACTGCATCAGAAACAGCTTGGTGTGAGACAATCATATATCATTGTGTGCACACCCTTAATAAGCAAAACACTGGATTCATTGGGTATGAATGGATGAAGGTCAATCACCAAGATAAATGGAGTTAACAATAAAGCTATGGTCTAGAACTTTCCCTTAGGTATGTTTAGTTGCCTGTTTGATCCTCCCGGTATTCTCTGCCTTCTTTCTTTGTAGAATCTCTGTTTGCAATCGCTGATTGAGCTCAGTACACAGAGGTCAAAAGGTTAAGTTGCTCACGTCTGGGATTCTCCAGAAAGCTCCTAATTGCTGACCGACCTGCACCATAAACACAGAGCCCCATGATCTTCTCTTCCCGTCACATAAATACACGTATACATACATTCACAAAAGACTCAGGTTCCAGACCATCAATAAAACTTCCCCTCTCGTGTCACTTAGTCCCCCTCCCTGTTCCCTTTTAATGGCTTTTTGAAGGGGACTGAAAGCTTTTCTCCTGATTCTTGTGCCCAGTTTGTTTAAACAAGTTAATTAGTGTGGTTGATCTGATGGATCTCCGGTGCCTCTCGGGTCTGTCACAGACTCTGTGCTGCCAGTCAGGGGGACAAAGATTCACTAATCCCAGCTTAGCTGACTGACTGGAAGTAGTGAAGACAGAAGACAACTCAACTAAATATACTGTTGAATGACAAGAGGATCTGGGAGGCTGAAAAAAAGATACAGGAAATAATAATATTTAAAAAGTAGAGGTCTGTGTTAACTCACATTGAGTCCAATTAACACTTTATGGCTTAAGATTAGCAAAGAGCCTATGATACATCCTTCCTGGAAAAGCAGTAACCTTAAGAGCAACCTTAAAATCCATTTCCTTGTGTTCTCCTCGAGCAGCTCAGATATCAGTATTTTAGTCAGGAGAGACTTCACCCTTATTGACATGTGTACAATGAATATGAGAAATGTGAGAAGTCTGGCAATTAGAGCCCATCGTGATGACACGGAGGTATAGAACTCACACTGAAGACACTGGTGGTAGTGATGAAGGGATGAGGAAAATGCTGAATATCTGGATGTGATAAGGAGAGGACTTCTGCTGAGTTTGAACTGGGCCTGAATCTGATGAGCAAGAGGTGAATGGGGTGGAGGGTGGCCATAGCAAATATCGTACTGGAATGACAGCTGACAGCAGCAGAGAGGAGAATGGATTTTAAAGTTTGATAGTGGCTACATGATTTGCTGTGATGAACTTGGTGAAATCTGATTGGTAAACTAAAGACTGAACGCCCATAGTCAGAGGGCAGGAAGAATGAGAGACTGTATGAGAGTAAGATAATCTCTTTCTGGTTGAACTTAAGCTGAGCTTCATTGACATCATCACCATAGAAATCACATTTAAAAGGATCAGAAGACTAGCATCAATAGTATGCATCAACTATTGCTTCAAATCAATACATCACCAATTGCACCTCTTTCTGCTTTGTGAGAGCACAAATTATCAGGGATTTTTCCCAAATCAATGAAAACTACTGTTAAGCCCCTTCTAAAGAAAGGCCACCTGGATCCTTCAATACTGAATAATTACAAACCCATCTCTAATCTTCCCTTTTCCTTATTGCTCATTGTTTCTGAATGTCATTTTCTATGCCAATGAAAGGTACTTTGAATTGCATCTGTTTGAAATGTGCTATATAAATAAGCTGCCTTGCCTTATTATTGATCACAGGGAAAATTAAAATGGATTTGTAAGTCTACTCCACAGTTGAAGCAATGTGTTACTAAAACTGTGCTATTAGTAGGTTAAACTGTGAGTACTGCAGGAATAAATCATAAAAAGACCATATTCCTCTGGCATAAGGTTCAATTCATTTGCTCAAGGGCTGCCTGGGATGTTACGCACCGCGTGATGCACTAAACCACAATGCAAAATTCATAACCTTTCTACTTAAGTAATAAAAATCATCAAACAAAATAGTTGTTTACTGATCCCTGGCCAAGACAAGAGAATTAGATGACTACGCAATTTCTTTGTTATTAGGTTGGAAGGAAATGTGACTAAACTGAGAATTGGAGGCACAAGAACGATGAAGAGATACCGTAGGTGGAGAGGGAAAAAAGAGGTCCACAGAGAGGTCACGTCTCTAGAGTGAGGAAACACTATCTGACATCCTCTTCAAAGGAGAAGTAAGACACAGAGCAGGAGGAAATGCAGAATTCTGGGAAGGAGCTGTTGGGGGGGGGGGCATTGATTAAGAGAGCAAGAATGTGTGAGAGGAGGCAGCCCAGCAAGGGAGAAAAAGGTATATAGGTAAGAAGGTGGGATGAAAAGGATGACTGGCAATGGCAAGAGGAAGCGCAACATAGGGAGTTGAAAGCAGGTTCAGACTTCATCCGCAGGTAAAGGGGAGAGAGAAAGAACGAGTGGATATTGTTAGCAAGACACAATTATACCCCCACCTCTCCTAAGTAAGCCTCTGGTGGCTGATGAGTGGATGAAAGTGGAGTAGAGGAGCAAGCAAGAGAGATAGTGATACTGAGATAGTTAGCATGTTCCCATCTATCCCCAGAACCCCTGCCAGTCAGCATGCATCCTGCTCTTTTCCTAATGAGTTGTTTACATCCACAGCGGTAGATCAAAACCTCACCTCCAAGTCATCTTTGGCAGCGTCAATACTTCCAGATACATTAAGAATATTTTGCTAGTCCATATTTGAAAAACAGGGGCAAACGCATTATTACAGTTATAAGTACTTCTCTTCCCTCAGTTCGTCCCTAATTTCTACGACTCGGGTGCCTGGGGATTGTGTCAGTCTTCTTTAATGACCAGGATTAATGTTAAGTAGCATTATGGTAATGGAGGTACCAGGCCTACTTTATTAAATAAAGCGTCTTGAAAATGAATACGATTATGGATTGCGCTGTTGTTAATGGAGCGTGGCAGAGAACAATGTTGACTTTTCTTCTCATTATTGTTTTGATATGGTGATCAGGGTGTGTTTTGTATTCTGCTTCATGTGCACACACACACTCATACACACATGGAGACCCAGACATAGGCTTCAATCTGCATCTAGTAACATATAATCTAGCATCACAGCAGGGACTTTTGCTATGCCTTGTGTGTGCGCAGAGGTGCCAAGCGCGAGACAGCAGGAATTACTGTACGCTCCACTGTATCTGCAGCACTCCCTTCAATTCTCACCAACAATAGAATCATACAGAGCTTTGAAAAAGCTGCAGCTCTGTAGGAGCACCCCATGAACAGCTGCAGTAGCCTAGAAATCAAAACCTCTGTTGTGAGAATTTTAAAATGCACAAACTTCTTTTGGATTACAATAGCCTGAATATTGTTCCTGTACCCATATCTGAGAGGAGCCCGGGGATCTGTAAAGACAGAAACATGAGAGCTGTCTGGATTAGGCAAGCTGTTGTTTGAGGCTCACCACTTGTATATGTGCAGGCCTGCGCATGTGTCTGTGTGAGCCTGCACACGTGTGGCACTGAGGCCAAACTCATAAAACCTTACCCCGGCTTTGAGGTCTCCCCTCATGGGATGATCTTTCACTTGTCCTCTGTCTGCTCTACTCCCACCCTCAATTTTCCCCAGAACACACACCTCCCTCTTTCTTCTCCCCATGTCCCCTGAGTTACAGACACCAAAGCACTTAACCTCAACAGGCTTTCCCCCCGCTACTCGGCCCCCGACACAGACGCAGCGTCACATCAACTCGGCTCATATTTAGCCCTGAATATAAAAGATTAATGGAAAGACAGGGGGGGAATCAGCGTTTGGGTCTGCCAAAGGCTCTGTGCTCCTCCATTCAGGGAACTCTCGCTTGTGCTGCGGTGGAACTGTAGAGGGTCTGTAGTTTTAGCTGAAGTGCTGAAAGGAAGAAGGCATCATGCCGAGCTTTCCACCCTGGTGTCACTTTCAGTTTACCTTCCCCTGCTGCGAATCCTCCACCAATTATTTGGGCTACAGCACACACTTCTTTCCTTCCTGCAACAAACAATGACATCAAATACTGTGTCTTCTGGGAATCGCTGAATTTTTGACAACTTTCCATGAAAAGGGGGGAGCCCTTGCTGCAAATTCATACACAGCAAGCAAGAAAATTCACTGTGATACCTGTCCTACAATACCTACTGACTTAATAGAATATGTAGAGACTTTGTCGATAAACATTTAAGAGGTTGTTCTTCTTTCTATGAAGAGATATAGCCTGGAGTAAGGTTTCAAAAGGAAACACAATTGAATAAAAAGATAAATCAATGATATAAGTAGATTACACGGTAGCGTCTATTTCTTTAAGCAATCTAAAGTCTCTTTACAATCTCTGACCTGAAATGCAGCTTGAGAGAGGAAGAGACAGTAAGGACCATCCTGATGAAAAACACACGCTAAGCTCCTCTCAGCACATCAAATATTAAGAGACAATATTAGCCCTGTCGTCGTCACCAAGTCACCATTACAGGAATCACACATCCCTGCACAAACTGTGACTGAAATTGTATGTAATCCTTTTTATGGTTTTATTTTTACTGTTCTTTTATATTTTGTAGATTTTATTGTCAATTTTATATTTTAAATGTATGATTCTTGACCTGAAGTACTTGCTTTATCTTTATCTTTCTTTATATTTTCCACCTCCTATGTTTAGAAAGCAAATTCCTTGTATGTGTAAACCTACATGGCAAAAAAGCTGATTCTGATACGCATGTGTGTGCATGTGTTTTTGTGTGTGCTGTGGCGTGAAAGTAATTGTGACAGAGGCACGTGTGGGTACAGTAGCTGTGAAAAGAGAGAGGTCACTCACAGGGCATTGCTCAGAGAAGACACGCCCTCATTTGTATGATTTCTTGGGAGTTAAGGTTTGAAAAAGGTTTTGAAAGTGAATATTTGTACTGCGTGGTTTCAGCTGTGAGTGTGGGAGAGGTGGTATGGGCAGCACCAAGCCTAAGGAGCTGAGCTCATCCACTACAGTGGCATGACCAAAATTGGTGACCCCACCCATCTGAAACCCTTTCCATACTCCCCATTCACACTCCAGAAGTGTCAGAAGTTCAAGTCTGTTACATTTCACAAGCACAACTGAAGGTGCTATATTTTTGTTTTAGCCCACATGTCAATAAAACATCCAAGCAAAACACCCCCTAAAAGCCAGCTGAGGGTAGTGGTGACAGCAGAATGTTCCAAGAGGGACTTAATGGTTAGTATTTAGGGTACTGAATAACTTATTGCTCTTTCTGCAGCAACAGTTAAGATTGCAGAGAGTTACAGAGTTGTCTTGAGCTCTCGCTCCCCAAAAGCCCTTCTCTCTTGTTTGGCACGTCCCCTCTACCCTCACTACCCTCACCACCACCACCACCACGACTACTTCCATCAATCCCCGAGACGCCTCAAACTTGCTTTTTCACAGAATAAAACAGAATATTAAATCGCTGGGAGCACTCACTGTTGCACTGGAGCTGCTGAATTGGGTTTGGAGTACACAGAAAGCTCATCCAGCGGGTAGTTCGTGGCCACTTTGTCCAGCTTCAAAAGCAATGTGCCTACTACTCAGCCTGCTCAGGGTGAAAATGAGGTTCAGGACTGGCATGGGGCTAAGAGGTGTGGCCCATTTTGACAGAACTACTGTTTTATGCTGCTCCCTAAAGTACTGTGCTAGAGAGGTTGTGTAATCCTGATTATTTGCTTCCATTAAAATGTTGCTAAACAATTAAGCAAATATCTGCAATTTCAGCTAAATAAAATGAGAATCAGAGTAATTACACAACTAATCAGAGCAGTTGTGACTCATTGTCATTGTGAGCAGGTTAGCATGCTGATGCTCAAAGCTGGGACTTCTGGCATTTCCACTCAGGCTTCTTTATGCAAATTTAAAATGCACATAAAAGGTACAAAGGCATTGCTAAGCTCAAAGGGATGCAGACCAAAAATACACATTTCTACAGCTATCTCTTTGTACATTGTCCAGCTATAGCCCTCCAATCTCTGGACACAGCGCCTTATTTATAATTCAGGTAACATGGGGCTAAATCGATTTCCTCTCCCTCACCTCTCACCTCTCACCTGCCTCCTCTACCTCTCAGATCAACATTCCCCCACAGAGAGCAAAGGGCCCAGCCACACGAGCAAGTATTCAGGGGCATTTGGCAGAATAGCCGACATTTGAGCTGGTTTAGGATTTCACATAAACACACCTTGATCCCTAAATCTCAGCTAAGCCTGTTTCAGTTTCAAACAGCAGAAAAAGAGTCTGCTCAAACACTTAAGACTGCAGGCTGCTGAATAGATTATGTATATTATAGAGACTCTACACATCCATACATCTGGCTGAAAAGACCATCTGAGTGTAAGTGTCTTTAAATGAATTAGTATTACTGCTGCATGTGGAACGTGTGTTTGGATATCCAGTGTTTCATGTATGCAGCGTGCGTGCGTACATGCATGCGTGCGTGCGTGTGTGAGAGTGTGTTCATAACCCCATACATGCATGCAGCTGCCCTCCCTACAGGGATTCGCTCCTTCAGACACATTTTCACCTCATCTGCGTTTAAGGGCATTAATATTGCACTAGCCGTGGTGGCAGGGTTAAATGGATGACTGGGGGGAAAGAGGGGGGCTGAATGTCAAATGCAATCCCTCCACTCCTCCTTCCTTCCTCTCCTTTCTGCTCTGATCCAGGACGACATTAGGAGTTCAGGGGGAAGCAGTGGCTGGCTCTCCAGAAGATCCAGAAGCCACTGCTGCAGCACGTGTTCTCTGTTTACAGGAATATGTGATCCTTTTTATTTGCATTTATGTTAGCGGCTCCTGCTGTTCTTTCTCTCTCCTTCCCTGTGGCTCTCCATCCATCTATACATTTGCAATATCCAACAAAAAGCACCAGAAAGAAGAAAGAGAGTGATGTGATGTGCTGCAGACCTGAAATGTGCCATTAACTTCAATAAACCTAAGCCTAATCACTGTTAATTATACAAGGACTACTGTTTAAAATTAAAATGTATTTACAAGCTTGTTAACATGTTAATAGGTGTCCCTAGAGACCAGGATCGCGCAAACAGTACAATACATTATCCAAACCATCTCTTTCACATTAATCTGCCCAGCTGGGACTATCGTGCTATGCAAAGACTAAAGTCTTTCATGTTGCTTCTGTATTTAAGTCCCATTCCTATCATTGAATTCATCACAGCGACATTTTGTGGGCTCTTTGGGAAAGAAGAAGACAATAAGGGGCAGGCCCGGGAAAACTGACATCAGCGAGGTCACTCTGAGGTTAAGTTAACAGGCATACGAGCTTCTGAAAAATTAAAAGCTTGAGCTCACGAAAGCTTCTCTCCGAGCACAAGTGGCATGACCTGGAGAGTTTGTGAGAAGAGTGCAGTGTAGATGGGCGCACACCCACACACACATGCACACACAGCAATAATGCACTCTGTGTGTTGATCAGCTTCCACATGGGTAACCCTGCAACACACGTATTGACATGCACTCTCATTCCTCTTGCTCAAAGTCAGACACAAAAATTCACACAAACCATTCCCAGTGATTGAGTGCTCAGTGGAGTGAGCAGCTGCATATACACACCAACAGGACAGATGCACCGCTAACGCTGCTGATGGACAGATCATAACTCTTTCTCTGTCTCTCTTCATCCACACATGCACACACGTCCAGCAGTAGTTGTATACTGTAAGCATTGTTATGCAGGGTCATGGGGCAAAGTGTCGGTACTTCATCTTGGAAGTGTTAGAATCCCAATTACATAGTGTCTTAATGTGCATCACTGGCAGAGCCAAGGCTGTAGGTTTGGTTTCAGTAGGAGAGGGCTCTATGAAGTCAGTGCTTCTGATACACAAACACGTATGTAAATGGTATTTCCTGCCTTATGTATATTTAGAATTAGATAAAACAGATGCATATATAAATATGCATCTGTTTTATCTAGTCTATTTGTGTTTAATCCTCTCTCATCCCCAAGCTTGGTATCCTAAAAATCCAAATTAAATGAGCACCCAAACACCCTCACCCTTTCAAGACTACAGGTTATGTGATTTTAAACCCATAAATACATGTTAAGTTTTCATTTCATTGTGCTTCTTGCTTCTTGCTTTATCCTTTATCGAATAACTTTGACTACTAGATTGCTTATTAAATGCCTCTCACATCTGTCAGTAGTGGCTTGTCTGTAAACAAACATGTTTTGACAACATTTGATTCAGAATAATGAGTCAGTTAGTAGGGGAAAAAAGCAAGCTGCCAAGCCCATCTTCCCTTATTGACTATCTGCCTCCACTGACCGTACAAGCACTTTTGTCCATCTCTATTCAAAGACTTCTCTTAGAAACAGTTAACTGTTGTAAACACAAGATTAGCTCTCCAGAATATCTCAAAGAATGTGTACGAGTTCAGAAGTACAAGAGAAAGAAAATGCATCCACACTTAAACATTCAATTTCAAGTTTTAGGTATGGTGTATTCAGAATGTCCTTGGGTTACCTGTGGGAAATGGTAAAATTCCAGATTTTCTTGACATGTTGGACACAGGTGCATAAAATGTGGCATTCATCCTTCAAAACTCTATCTGAGTTTCATTTTTTCCCTAGTTCCCCAAACCAAATGCCATTTCATTTCACACATGTTGTTAAAAATGAATAAGACTGTTCAGTTATTCATCTCTTGTCACACTATTTTAAGGTTTTAAATAAGAAGGTTGTCATTGTTGCTGATGTTAGGAATTCTGCAGAGTAAAACTACACAGAGAGTTGGATCCTGCACGGGGTCCAACAACCACTGTGGTTTGCTTGCTCAGATGTGACTGCATACTGTCCCTGTTCCCCCGAATACAATGAGGCACAGACGGACTCATTTACTCTGTCTACACTGCTAAGCCTATGCAGATGTGACACGGAGTGCTGCAGATCTAGCACAAAGCATACATACAGTAGCTTACAGTAAATGAGGGTGAAAAGTCTTTATTCATTTGGCTGTTACACTGAACTGGATGAAACAGGCGTGTCTGCTTTTATCAACGTGCAAAATATGAGATGAGCACAAAGTAGACTAGGAAGAGGAAATTTATTTTGGAGATAGAAACTTGGCTGTAAAAAATTTTTGACACAGAATGCTAGTTTATAATAAATAAAAGCTCCGCCATCTAAAAGCTAACTATAGTATTTAATGAAAAAAGATTACAAAATAAAATACTTGCTTAAACTTTGATTTTCCCACTAAATTTGATGTTTGAAATCAGGCAAAAAAGAGCAACATCATAAAGGTAAACAGATACCAGTGGGGAAGAGTAACCATGAAATTAACAGCAAAGTCAAATTTAAATACCTTCTGATTTTCAAAACATACATCAGCCTCTCTCTTTTCTGACTTCACTGTGCATTGATTTGAAAAAAAGAGACCATACAGGAAGCATCAGTGGAAATGGCAAGGGAGACAAGTGTGTCATTTATCCTTCCACCTCCAGGTTAATTGACAAGATAATTACAAGACTGAGCCAAAGGATGAAAACCGACAGTCAGGGGCGCACGCAGGCCTGCTAGTGCATTTTTAAGACAGAAGGCTAGATGGGCACTTCAACATGTGCACATGTTTTGAAGTGCAATTCATTATACTGGCAGCTGTATTTGTTTATTTAGAATGAGCAACTACATGGGTTTTGGGGTTTTTTTTCCATGGGAAGCTTGGCTCCAACCAACTACTTTCATTATTTTCCCTAACAAACACTGACTAACACAGTGGCCTCACTAGCCAAATTGTTTCACAAAAACATTGTGAGAACATAATCAGAGGACAAGACCAGAAACAAATGTCAAGTTGTTAGTTCACAGTGCCAATGCCATATGAAAGAAGCCTGCAAAATGTGCAAATTATGATTTTGATATTATAGAAACAAAATAATAAAATACGATAAGTGATGCATCTACTGTAATATACCTACCTAGAACCAATATTCTGTCACCATTGTCAGTTTCAATTAAGTACCTTTTACATCTTTTACTGTTGACCAGATGTAATAATGTCTTGTCAAGTTTGCAATGAGAACATTTCATCAGACAAAGCAGGCTTATAACAGCCCACACTTATCCATGCAGTGGAGTCCTTTGATCAGTGGTACGCTGTGCCAGGGAAGGCATACCATTGTTTTAGACTTCATTTGCTCTTGGTCAAGGGCTTTACTCAGTCCTTTTTCAGGTCCCTAAGACGTTGCATTTATAGCAACACAGCTATCAAACTCTTTCTGTGAGAAGATGACTATAAGTTTTCACATGCTTTGTATTTGTTGCAATATAACATTAAATACACTTTAATAAGGGATTGCGCATCCTTGTTTTCCTTGATTCCTCTAAATGTTTGGCACATGATAGGTAGTGTCATTTCCACAACTTGCGGTGTAATTGCTGTGATTTACTTTGTGATGATTGAAAGTTATGGGCCCTGTGATAGGCTGGTAAATAATAGGGATGGTGATGGGAGGTTGAGCTTTATTGAATATTTCTTTCCATGGCAACAACTGATTCTCTCTTTAGTCGACCTTATTTCTCAAATTTTAACATGATTTTTATGGTTGGTGCAGTCTTTAGAAGAGTCTGTAGGCCTGCTCTGCATTTCAAAGATAAGTGGTGTTTATCTTCTGCAAACCACATACTCAATAGTCCCTAAAAATATCCTGAGATATTACTGTAAAGCTCAGGTAATGTTGTACACAAGAAGGTCCTCAGAGCATTAGCATAAATGTCTAGTACAAAGAACTGAATGATAAATGCGGCAATAAACGTAGAGGAATTAAACTTTTTTCAAGCATTGTTCGGAACAACCAGACTTCTGAGTCTAGCCAAGAGGATGTCAGTGAGTCATTCATTTTGCCCCCAGGGACTACATTCAAGCTTTCTCATCTCTGCTGTCCATTCTTTCTGTGTCCCTCTCTTTCTTTCTGGTGCTATGGCTTTCTTCCTCCCTTGTTCACCAGCTGTGGAGTAGGGTTACGGTCAAGGGAATCTCACACAAATACACACAGGCATACAAGGATGTGCTACTGTTAGGCTTGAATGCAGCTGAGGGTGTGGAGGCACAGGTCTGGATTTTCCCATGCCAATAGTTAACTGCTGGCTGAAACCGTGGGGAGACCACCACTGCCCTTTGGATCCCTCCCCTTGCCCCTGGCCCCTGGCCCAGAGGCTGTGTTTTCTCCCCTGCTGGGACACTCAATGGACTCTGTGTGTATGTGTGCGTGTGTGTGTGTTAATGGCCAATCTCAGGAGGGGTTCTGTCATTCAGTCATCAGCCATTCAGCCACCAGCCTTAACATTGCAGGCTGCCAGCCCTCGCCCAGGGCAAGTCATCTGTCTTAAAAAGACAAACTACAATCTTTCCCTCCATCCTAAAAACGTATTTCCCTAATGCATTCTTCAAATCACCAATTTCTGAAAAGCAGTGTCTTGGTAAATACATCTTTCTGCCTGTTTTTTTCCCCCATTCTGTGTTTTAGGGTCACAAAATTACTTTTGCCTTCCTCTGTCCCTCCCCCCTTCCGTCCTTGCCGACATCCATCCAGTCCCAGGGTTTGTGTAGGACATCTCCTGCAGAGGGAGTTGAAAGCATTCCTCTGCCTCCCCTGTCATCATGGTTTATTTAATAACTATCCCAATAAAGTCAACAACAAGACCCATGATGCATCCCCCTTTCCACTGTGGGCCCCCAACCCTCGCCCTCAGGTCTGATGAATGGGGCCATCAGGCATGCCAGCTGCCCCGGAGGTGAGCAGGCTGCCCCCGCCGGGCAGCCAGGCCACCGAGCCAGAGGGAGGAAGTGGAGCAGAGCGGAGAGGGGCAGGGCAGGGCCGGCATGCCAGAACTCACACTAGCAAAGCTTGGACAGAAAGAACTTGTGGAAATATGGAGAAACGAGGGGTGGGCCGGTGAAGCAGAGGGGTGCAGGATGCACATGCAAACAGGGGGCCAGCCTGGGCGCCAACAACACAGTGGGCCGTATGGATACACTCACAACATGTTTTTGCTCACTGCTTGCTCATGACTTTCCACTTCTCTTGACAACAGTTGTTCCCAGTTCTACTAGGCAGGACCATTCACTTGATAACATTCGGAAATCTCAGAAAAAATGGACACATTTGTACAATGTGGTTGGCATTAGTTAGACAAAATGTAAATCTTGTAAATGTATCACGGTGGTAACTCAGAAGCATACTGTATGCCAAAGGCTGAGATAAATATCTCATGTATAAATTACATTGTGTGTGGTATATTTTTGTATTTGGTATAGCATGTTCAGGTTGGTGTATGTGTGAGTAAGACAGAACCAGGGAAAAGAGGGTAAGAGAAGAGGAGGCATATTATGAAGCCACATTAAGAATCCTTAATTAGACAAACAAATATTGGGCATGCATTAACCTGCAAGGCCACGCTCATGAATTAAGAATAGGCTGATAATTAGAGCGGGAGACGCATGGTCATACCACATACATATGAGTGACAACTGCTCCACAGCTGGCTGTTTAACACTAAACCAGAACTATTCAGAAAACATGATGAGGGTTGATTATTGGCAGGCCAAAGCTGTTTCCATACTACCTGTCATAATTCTTGACTCTGCAGCATATGTGATCCCCTCCCATCCATTCCTGCCAAATAGCTAGCCATGCCCTCTATTCATTACACGGCAGTCTCCCTGTGCCACTCATATAGCTGCTGCCAGCCTTAGGTCTGTTGTGCACAGAGCAATGGTAAATTGGTCAAAGCAACAAAGCTGGCTGAGAGAAATCTTGACAGAGTGAGAAAAGAGCAGAAGCTCAATGTTTCTCCGTCACACACAAATCTTAAAGTGAAAGACGAAGACATCCGGGATGAGGAAATGTTATTCAACTGGGATTGCGCATCAAGCCTGCAAAAGACATATGGCTGAGGCAAAAAAAAGTACAGTATCGGCATTCACAACCATTTTTCTTAATCTAAGCTTCTGGGGAGAGACTGGCTAGATTTACTCAAGGATAGTTTGCCCACTAGAGTCTTCAGACTACCACTACCTTTGATTTGCTGTGGTGTTGCTGCTATATTCCCTAGCAGCCGCTGGGTTAGCTGCTTTCCTACCTGTTAAAAAAATCTTTTATCTCCATCCAGCTCACTTTCTCTCTTTATGTTCCCATCCCTCGCCATTGGGGAAATCTTTATTTTCGTATCCAAGCAAACATTTTTATAAATGCAAACAGGCTCTCTGAAGACAGCTTCAGAGGCGAGACCTGCCCTGTACCTGAAAGCGTAGCTGCATGTCTCTCTTCGCCCCAGCCCTCAGAGTAAGCACAGCTGTGTTGAATATTTCCCTCACTCCTCAGTTCATTTGAGGGTGATCTGAGCCCAGTTAGCCCCCAGGACATGGAGAGGTAAACAGGCCTGACTATCAAAGAAAACCACCCCAGTCAGAAAGACTGGAATATGAGCCTCTGACCACTGAAGCTGTGGATGCAGGCAGGCAGGCGGCGGCTGGGCAGAGCTTAAAGGCTCCCTGACAGCGGCTGACTTGACCTAGTGCTTACAGGCTGAGAAAACAAGATTCCCTACATCATCAGTGAGCAGCAGAAGGATTGTATGTCCACTGTAGCCATTACTGCACGGTACTGTACCCCAAGTGGGAAATGGCTTAATAATCACCCAGGCACTAATTCACTGTACAGTGGGAATATCTAATTGTTTTTTTTCTCCCCCACAAATTCTGTAAAAGAAAATCAAATGCTATAAAATGCTGAAAAGCAGCAACGGTAATAAGAACTGCATTTATCGACATTCTGGAAATTCCGTTTTTGATCAGATCCTGTATAGCAAAAGCTTGCAGACATGCTCAAATTGACATGTGGTAAAACGCCCTAAAAAGTTACCAATTGTGTGCATATCGCGGGGCTTTGCAGAGTGTTGTGTGGAGAGAACTGGGCCAAGCAAAGCGACACAGCAATTGCTCTCCGATAGACAGCTGCTGAGTGAAGGGGAGCTCTGGAGGAGAAAGCCAGGGTCAGAGTCATAGCTCGAATGGGCTCGAATAAACACCAAGAGTCGCATCAGATTCTGCTCTGATCCAAAGCCGTTCACTGACGGGAGGAGATCACAGTTTTTTGAGAAAGTAGATATATCTTTACTCTCACTTTTCAACCTGTCTGCAGCCAGTTTCCGACCTCAAATTAAACATGTTAGCATAGCATAGCCCTGATCGATCCGAACAGCATTTAGAAAACAAGCATTTTAAGTCCTAAACACAAATAATCCAGTAGTCAAACTCGTGCGAGAGCATCAAGGTGAAAATTCATTCATTCATGAAAAAAGACAAACAACTGCTTTAATGGCCCATCATCCACGTGGCAAAGAGGCCAAGGAAACAGGCAGCAAGGCACCAAAGAGGCCAAACTGTGACTACCCACATCCTTAGTTCTACCCATCACCTAAACACAGACTCGTGCTCCAGGGGAAATGACTGGATGCATTTAGCTCTCCTCATCACAGAGTACTATTCATCTTCAGGAAATAGCATGCTCTGTGTGGAGTGTTTAAGTTGAGAACGTCAGAGGAGACAGAGCTAATGTCCTAACCACTAGCCTCTTGTTGGTTTTGAAGAGAAGTCAGTGGAAACAAAAATCTGGAAAGAGTTTCTCTGTCATTTTTTCACATGAATTTGTAGCATGCGTCTACATTTTGATAAGTATCTCCATTTAGTGAACTGGTGTATTATTGAGAAGCACAAACTCTGGGTCAGTGGCATCATTGCACTTTCATATTATCTCATTATAGTGTGCAGAAGGCCACAGCCCTAAGGACAGATCCTCACCTCTGTCAAGTTGTGCCAACCTCTATAAATGTCTCACAGCAGCATAATGTGGCTGCATTATTGGAGGGCTAATGCTAATTAATGCTAACAGGGCCATCACAGCCTGTCCAGAGTAATCATAGATTAAGTTCAAAGAATTTATGTTCCCCAGCCTGACAAACATCTGGAAATATCATTTGTCTGTGCAATCACTGTCAATTCTTTTCACACATAGAGCGTTAAGGAAACACATGTTTGATATAACCGTCTGCTTTTGTAAGCTGTTGAAAAATATGGAGTAAAAAATCACATGGAAACACTGAGTTCATGTATTTCTTTCACACACAGCTGGGCATGTTTTGCAGAGTATGTCACCAAAATTAGCAGTGATGTCAATGATGGATGTCCCTCGGCAGGCTGTACTTCAGAACCTCCCTTCAGAGGACTTTAAAGTGGAATGGACTTCATTTCAAGACGGACTGTTTAACCACAGTCATTGTGAGAGAGGATACATTTAAAATACTCTAAGGGCTGAAATCCCTTTCATGTCAAAGGAATGACAAGAGTGGCAGAGCAAACGAAGGAAGTATTTTACAGGAACAAATGAAAAAAACAAAAAAGTGTCAGGGAGCACTTAAGCAATCCTCTGTCTCATGTGTCCCTCTGGTCCTGACCGATTCCACTCTTTATATGCTCAGCTCAATATCCTTTCATTTCTCTGGTGTTTACAATGTAATTTCTGCAGAGGACTTAACAAGATCTTTGAGCTTCATTGGTTCTGCTGGGAAAATACAGAATTATCATCTCTCTCTGAGTCTGAAGCTCTCTTATTTTGACTCTGCTTTCTCCCCTTTTACAATTTGATTTTATTCCCAGCCAAAGTGGCATTTCTTTGTGCATAGGCACAAAAAGCTAAAAAAAAAAAAAAAACACTCAAAACTTAAGAGAGAGTGACAGAGAGAGAAAAACTGCACACGTGTGTTCCCGGTAAGCTCCTCAGAGGTGGGTGAGGGCTGTGAAAGGCCACATTGTTGATGTCAAGGCCAGTCAGCATCAAAGGGCTGATTCAGGTTGTGAGAGGAGTCTCTCTTTGTTTCTTTCTCTCTCTCCACACACACACACAGACACACACTCACACACTGTTCCGTTCAGCCCCCCAAAGACCCCAAAAAACATCATGGTTTACTGTTCCTCCTCACAGCCAAAGAACAATATTTGGAATTGATGTGTAAACTCAGAGTGAGGTCAAGGGGCATACAGCAACACGGTTCAGTGTGTGTGAGAGCAAAAAAAAAACGCGAGGGATTCCTTATTCCCCTGACTTCCTCCTGACTTGGCGTGACTCAAACATATCATTCATGACTAAAATGTTGTCTTCACTTATGTCAAGGAACTTTTCTACTTTTTTCTTTTTAAATTCCCACTCACGCTAACCTCAAATCGACTACGCACGAGCTCGTTTGGGTATGTAAATGATAATGTTCACAAAAATCCTTATGCGTCACCTCACCATTCTGTTCAAACCAAGGGGTATGGAAAAACTTAGGGCTTGTTCAGCTATAATTGTGCATATAAACCCACTAAAGTGCATTATACTAGTGACTTATGTGTGTGAGTGTGCATGTTTGCAAGTGTGCGTGTGTGAATGGGAGTATATGTGTACAAATTAGTAAATTTGACACCAAGAGCTGCGCCACTGTATCCGGATAAGATTTAACGAGCTTTAATAACAAGCTTTAATGAGCTTAATTAGAATCCATGCGATCCCCATGGAAACGCCTTAACCCTGCAGACCCCGGCTTCGGGTCTGAGGAGCTTTCAATTGGATTACTGTGGCTTATGTCACTGAGACACAACAGTGACAACAAACAGAGTGCTAGAAGGTGAGGCGGGGACGAGGTGAGATGCATGGGAGAAGCAGGGGATGGATGTAGGAACCTGGCATCAGAGGAATACCTACTGAGGGATGATGGGAGGAGGAGGGATAACCAGCAGAACCAGTAGGATTAGTGTTGCTCAGAGATTTGGCTTGTGCACATTAGACACAGGAGGACGAGTCCCCACCTCCACACCTTTTTCACACCAGTGATAATTGTGCTTCCAAACCTAATAAACACCTTCATGGGCTGAAACTTGACATTGTTCCCGAATTTCTTTTCCCTTTCCTTATTTCCACACAAAAGGTGGATTTTTGCTAACTTGTTTTTGCATATATTGTGAATAAATGTTTTAAAAACCTAAATAGAAATGTCAAAAAAACACTGCTTCTTTCTTGTTAAATTTCCACTGCACTGTAGATTCATATTGGTATAGATGAGGGGGATGAGAGTGGTATATTGATGCCACTCAACATTACATTACAGCATTTCAACTGAATGTTAAAAAAAAAAAAAATTTGAAAATGGACAGATAATATGTTAAACAGGGAGAGAGGAAAATAATTAAGCCATCAAAGTAATAAATGCCTTATTAGAGGGAAAAACACAATGGAATATCATATCAGTGACAGTAGAGCTACAAATGAGTTGATTTTGATTATCTTGGTAATTTCTGTAATTTTGTTGCAAAGTAATTGTTGAGAATGCACTTTCATTTTGCATATTTTTTGCCAACTTTTGGAAATTTCCTACAAACTGGTGCAACATTTCAAGGCTAAACTAATCTCTTTCTACCCTTTCCTTCTCCTGTTTCTCCAGGATCAATCTGCCTTTTGGTGACCACAGGGAGGATCTGTGAAGTGCAGTCCGACAATGACAGAGCGACCTTTCAGATAAGCATGATAAAGCTGCCCATCCCAGCTTTTCCCTGTTCCCCCCCTGTTACGTGCCCACACACACACACACACACACACACACACAGACACACACAGACACACACAAACAGACGTGAGCGTGCACGCACACGGAGGTGGACCGAACACACGCACGGGCGTATCTGATGACCTGCTCTCTGACAAGTCCTCCCCGAGGGATTTTTGCACATGCACACACACATGCACACAAACTAGTCCTCTTCTCAGGCGTGGGATCATGGAGTATCATCTGGCAGGTAGGGTATCGCTGGACCCTGGTTGCTGGGAATATGGGGGGATGACCTTAGTGGTTATATAGAGGTCACGGAGGTCTCTTGGACAACACAGTGCATCTATACATCTTGAGCTGGGCTATGCGGGGAGGTCATCTTTCACCATCTATCTGGTGGATTCTCCCATGTCTGCAGCAAGTCCCTTCATGGTCTCACTATATATAGTTCCCTCGCTTCTCAGGATTCTTTGTGATGTCCTGCTGCTGTGGAAAGAGTCTGGGGCTCATCATTATAAATCAGCCTGTTAGAAGGAATAAAATTTTAAAGAGCTTCTCCATGGATTCAAACAAAAGTCTCCATTAGTAAGGCCAGAGCAAATGGTTGCTTGCATGGCAACACAACAGCAAATCAACACAACAACCCCTTTAATCACCCTCCCCAGTCCTTTGGTTCTCCTCCCCATCTTCCTCCCATCTTTGGGCTCTCAGTGGTGAAGTCCAGAAAAGACTGTCATTAGGGAAAATCATCTGTTTACCGCATCATGTGATCAAATATATTGTTCATTACATCTACATCTCCTGAGTCCTCACTCCATATCTGCTGCATAATGTGAAAATACCTCACAGAGATATATTTTTCTAACCTTGCATAGGTCTGCATAGGTCAAGGGAGATTAGTGGGGAAGGTGTAAGCTCATCTTATCACGCTGTGGTCTCTGGCAAGGGGCAGGACTGCTGACAGCACAAAGACAGCAGGCGGTGGGGATATGCAAAAGGCAGGAACACAAACAGGGCCACACAGCAGGAGTGCCCTAAAAGGCACTGATTAGAAGCAAAAAGGCAGATACAGAGAGTCCGACAACAGAACTGTAAAAATAAAAGAAGATACAGCGCAATATACCACTTTCAGAACACACATGCATACAGACACAGACACAGACACAGACACTGACTATGATTTCATTTCATGTCAGCCTTGAGGGAGGGCTGAACTACTCGCCTCATCATCCTCCTTCTCGATCGCTCTGTTCTTGGCCCACTGCACGCCTCCGGGGCCAGCGAAGGCAGCGATTAACGACAACAGGGAGAGTGTGTATAAGTGTGTAAGTGTGTGTAAGGCCTGATCGTTACAGCGGCCAACTTGTGTAATACAATTACAGAGGCTGCAGAGAAACTGCTAATGTGCACGCAGGCAGCTTTGTCATATGGATCAGGTATTGAGTTTTCTATGCTTAATTCACTTTCCAGCACACACATGGGTGCATTAGTTAGATTAGAGTAGCGGGAGGGGACGGGAGGTGGGGCTGGTCTACCGCCGAGCCGGGCAGATTTGTTTAGTGGTGGCTGTCAATTACAACCCTGACCCTTGCACTAAATGGCTGCTCATCCAGTGGAAAAAAGGAAAGTAGACAAAAGCCAGATGAGATTGGTAAAGACGTGGCCATTTGCTACAGAAGATAACAAGTGACATGTTGTGGAGTAAACAATGGTTAAAGCACTGTGCATAATGCTACACCAATAAAACTGAGTGCTGGGGCCTGAAAAGGCAATGTGACCATCAGTAAGATTAGTCGGGCAATGTTATCACTAGAATGCTGCAGTAATGGGACTATACAAGGCCAGTGGTGGATGAGTACTTAAAAATATGAAATGGAAAACAAATGATTTGATTTGCCTCTTCTGAAAAGTCAATTTAAGAGACTGATTGTGGATGCAATCACTCAAAAACTACTTAGCCCCTTTTACTCCTTATGGATTGCAGTGTACTACACAAAAGGACATTTTACCACTATGACCATCAGACAAATCCAGGTTTTATTTGTACTTTATAATAGCAGAACTTCTTTTTTCATATGTAAGTGAGTCATTGTGCTATATTTAATATTTTTCTTTCACAACAACATCTTTTGTAAATGGGACTTTATTTCTGTTACCAAACTTCACTGTGGTAATAGTGCATATTATATAAAATAGATTAAAAAATAATCCTGTAGATTTTGAAGTATTGTGGAAAATATGCCACATACCATAGATTAAACAAATGTCTGCATATGTTTATTTGTCTGTTATTTTGCAAAGCATCACTTATAAAAAGCAAAGAAGTAACAAGATTAAAAAAATTAAAGCAAAAGTAAGTGCACACTGTATTTCAGCTACTGCTGGAGAGTATATGCTATAGATCCCTTCTCACATACCAACATATTCAACCATGTGTCCTTGAGCCCATATAGATGTAAATGTATGTAGACATATACATTAGCTGTTCTTTACTAAAGCTGGAGCCACTCTCAAGGGAATGGGACTCAGGAAGACACAAGCGTAATGCTAGTTAGAGAGAATAATTATAACTCTCTTCCAGAGACGATAAATAAATTAAATCAGATCTCTTTCTACGGTAGTTAAATGGGCAGCAGGAGGGGGCTGCAATTTCCACAGTAAACACCTTCCTCCCATGTAAACACATAAAATCACAACAAGATGGCCAATGCAGCTCAGCTCGTAATTGTATCACTGAAGTGAGATGAGTGAGTTTTAGGAGGGGGAGGGCGTTATTGTTGTTTGCAGCTGATTGAATTAAAATGTCTGCTTCACTCCCAAAAGACCACCCGGATACAAGAGACATAGATTGTCTGGATGTAACAGGGGCACGCAGTAACAAATAATTTTGTAAGCCTTTATAAAAACTCTCTTTGTTAGCTCTCACAGTATTTTTTTTCCATCTGACACCCAGCTGCTTCTAACGGAGTAAGAGATGAGAGCCAAAGGGAAAGAATGAAGAATAGAAATGAAGAGTAAAGCTGGATGTGACAGGCTGAGCAGAGAAACCCTTTAACCACTGATAGATGTTAGACAGCTACATCCCCTCATTGTGACACATCATCAAAGCGCTGATCACTTTTGTCCTCCCACTCGTCCAGCATCCTCGTTACGTGCCTGTGCGTGTCAGAACTGCTTTGACCAATCCAGTTGACTCCATGACCACTGACTTCAGACAGAACAGCTTGTTAACAGAGTGACCGCTGACAGTCCTTGGATTTGACATGCCCAGTTGATGTACCTTAGACTGTATTCTGCATTCTGTCAAGTTCTTATTAAAATAAACCATGGCAAAATAACCAAAATCGAAGCTACAGTGTAAATACTCCAGCTAGAGTTTCTCCTGCCTTCGCCCTCAAATTCAATCACTGTGGCAACATCTGCCAACAAGAAAAATGGCAGTCAAAACCAAAACCAGGTTGTGCCGGTATCTGGTGTTTCACAGAAAAACAACACAATGAGGTTTCGATTACGCCGTCAAATTTCCCAAGGAATTGCAGGGAGATGGAAATATGCATATATGTGAGTTGGTAATGCTCAAAGCTGCCCAATCCTTACAACGCATCGGTTTGTTCAACATTGTTGTATTTGTTTACCAGATTTTTGCCTCTTTTCCATGAACAAAAAGCCACACAAAGCAGCCCAGAATAGCTGTGCCTGAATCCTGGATGCTCTCAGCCTGTTCATCCTGTGGGTAAAAGCCACGCAGCTTAGGAGTGGCTCTGTCTCATTTTCATTCCTCCTCTCCACCTCCTTTTCTCCTGTTCTTCCTTTGGCTAGTATCATTGCTTTGGTTGGCGGAGTCTCGTGCTGGAGCAGGCAGCTAAATAAAACATTTGGCATGGAAAAACAGCGATAAAAATGTGGCTAGGCAAAAGCTGGTTAGACTTTGCAGACTTGTAAAAATAAAAATACCATGATTTAGTAATATGCAGCTTTCTAAATGCAAGGTATGTGTGCAGAAGAATTCAAACAAGCAGCTACTGAAGGAAACTCATCAGGAGGTATGATTTACCAGTGTACTGTTCCTTCCTTTACACAGCAGCAGTTACCCTGTAATGCCCTCCCCCTCCATGAGTCTCCAGTGTAACCCCCTCTACTTTTACCTGACAGATCGGCTTACCTCACGTCAGCCTAAAAACCATGGGAACCCCTATGCATGGTGTGTCACCACTGAATTATCGGTTTCCGCTGCACATGCTCCAGCATATCTGCAGCAAGCCATTATGGTGTATCAGTTTACAGTTAGTGTGCTGACTCCAGTGCAGCTGGTGTACTGTATGGGGTCATAGTTTATAGAGGTCTGGAATTAGAGAAACAAGCCTGTCATCTTACTAAGCTCAGTCATTTTTTCCAAACGGAGACCTCATCTCTCCATCAACTTGACTTGGGGGATAGCATTTCTACAAAACCTTCCATTTTGTTAAGAGAAATAGTTCCCACCAAACTGATGGGTAGGGCGACATAATAAAACTCCAGATCCTACTAATAAAAATAATGCATATATACAAATACTATTATTATTAAATTATTATGATCCCTGTTAACAATGGTAGTATTAATACTAGCCATTAAAAGATCAGTTGGTTTGAAAAGGTATTTGTAAATGTAGAAATTGATCCTTCATGTTGTGATAGTACGGTGAGCTTGTTCTGATCTGTAGGTAGCTGAGTGAGATCTGAATGTGGCATATACATGCCACGGTATATGCCTGTACCAATATTTTGGTTCTGTGTATGAAGGGATTGGGAAGCTGTGGATGCTAAACAGCAAACACAAGTTGTGTGTACGGTGGGAATTTCAAGCGAGGATCTGTATACAAAATAGGGCCAATTCAGACATTTGACCTGGTTTAGGAAAAACTCCTGCATTTTTTCCCTCTCTCTGCATTTCAGAGCAATCATCACAACAACATCCATTATTCACCTTCTGCCTACTGTTTGGTTAGCTCCTTGAAAGGGGCAAATGCACAGCTGGAGGCTTTCCTCTGATGCCAATCCCTTTCACAACTCAAATATTTGCATTTATTGTACAGTGCATAATTCCTAATATATCAAAGTAAGCATTCTTTCAGCCGATGATGACCGTATTACAAAAATATTGTGAAATTGAGGGCTGCTATATTTGACTTTGCTAAATCCTTTCATGTTAGAACATCATGTAGGACAAGCAAGGACTGACACTTTGAGCTCATTAATAATTCTGACATTTACAGCAGTGAACTTTCAGAGCAGCACAGACAGCTTTCTGTCATTATCAGCCTCATCTCCATAGTATTCATTAACTGAAGAATGCATACAAATCACAACAACACAGCAACTTATTCTTTGTGTGGAACCCCCTAATTTGGCAGATTTTAAACGTTAGCAGCGCTTTTTAGTTCCCTGGCAGATTCCTGAAGAGGAAAACAGTACAGTTTTCCTTCTCTGGCAAGCACACAAATTGTAGCAGTTTCGACAGTATGCTTTACATGTTAGGAGTCATAAAGTAACCCTTCACCGTGGGGCTTCTGTCTGGGCCCCATTTAAATGAGACCCATTGAGCTTGCCCCAGTTAAACACTGTCTGCCAGTCACCGGGGAATGATCATGAAGATATGGCACACACACACACAGGCTCACACACACGCTGTACAAACACAGGAAAGTGCTGACACCCAGCAGCAATCTCGAGTTGCAAACCATTACTGGACTCACAGTAAAAAAGCCCAAAATGAAGAAAAGAGGTCACGCAGTAGGGTGTTTGGGCTGTTGGGTGTTTGGTGGTAGTGATGATGGTGGGGTTGGGCGGTTAACTCTGCTCCGAAATTCTTGCTGTGGAAACAAAATGTTTTCCAAGATGCTGGTGAAGAATTACATTGTCCACATCGACTTGTACTGAGTTATTGCACAAAAACAGGAACAAACACCCATTCATCACGCGCCTTCAACAGTCAAGCATAATTTCAATGGCGTCATTTTTTCATCATCATCACCCCTGACTCTTAACACACATTTTGACTCTTCTCTGCTCTTGTCAACAGGAGTACATGGAGGGTGGGTGGGGGTGGGCGAATTTATCACACAGTGCATACCAATTGAGAAGCTTTAATTTAGCACCTCATTTAACTCAGTAAAAACAACAACTTTAAAGGCTGGCATTCTGACACACATTTAATTCTGCCCTCTGGTAATGGTCTGTTCTGTTTAAAAGTCTGTTTGGCAGCTCTGTAGATAACAGATGGAAGAAAAATGAGGGGAATTATGAGAAAGATTGATTTCCTGGGGATGAATGGTCTGGTATTCACACAGATTTATCTGAAACAGACTTTCTCGGACTCTGTTATTATTGAATAAACACACACGCGCGCATACACACACTCTGCCACCATATGCAGACAAACAAGAACATGTGCACACAAAGACACATACACAACACTATGCTCATACAGAAAGCTAAGAAAACAGAAGCACACTGAATTATGTGAGTCAAAGGGAAAATATTGTATGAGGTGATAAGAGGTGAAAGACTGCAGACTGTTAAGGGCACAACAATGAGTTTCTTTTCAAAAGAATATCACCTCCCCTTCACCAGATGACCTGAGTTTCTTACAAAGTAAGCACAAATGTGGTATAGTCAAATAAGCCACCTTTTCGCCTGCTCTTTCCCTAATGTCTTGTAAAAATGTATTCCTTTAGAAGAACAAGAACAAGCATTGTCCTTTTAGGCGTCCCAAGCCCATCTCTAAGGAACTGTAATGTAAACCAGAGACTGTAACTTCTCTTGTGGCATCTCAAAGCAGACACATTAATGGAGGGGAAAAAAAGAATGAAGGAAGGGGGTTGAGCGGATAAAGTCCCTCATTTGAGACCCATAAAAAACAAGGAGGCACAAACATTTATCTGTGGCAAGGCTTTCATCGGATGCTTTAAGAGCACAGAAATAACAGAGAGCAAGATGCTGATAAAGTGGAGACAGGAAATGGGGAGCGTGGGTCTCCTGCTCTCATGTTTCAGCCGGGACCAGCAGTCCCATACCTGCCCCCCTCCCTCCTTACCCCTCTCTCTGTTCTGCTGACATACAAAGACCACAACCCTCCCCGACCAGACATTAGTGCAGCGTCTGGAAACCACCACCCCTCTTCACAATGTAGAGATGTGACATATTCAGCAACAAAATGAAGCAAACGCAGGTACATAAAATGTGTATATGAATGTATCCACTTAAGGGTTTGACAAAATACATGCCAGCTTGGCAAATAACTTATTATGGATGAATACTGTTCCTATTCTTCAGGAGGGCTTTTTATATATTTTCTTTAGTCCCATTCCACTCGTGAGGCTCCAGCTCTGAGCACAAGACAGGGCAAAGCCAGGATTAAGGGTTTAGCTTTGTCAATCAGAGTCAGAACAGAGGGAAAGATAGCAGCTGTATTTCCATTCTGGAGAGCAGGCTGGATTTCCATAGAGATGTGAAAATTCAGGTGATTGCCAAAGCCTCCACGCTGTGTGTGACTCAGGTGTTATGAGTCACCATTGATATCATCTCACTTATTACCTCCACATTGGCCTTTCTCGTCAAACCTGAACATATATAGCCTGGCTTTAACATCAAAGGTGCCCCGACAGTGACAGAGCAGAGGATTAAAAGAGCACCTTGAGATGATGATATTCGTCATCATCATATATTAAAGTGACAAAATCTTAATTTAAAGACATTGTTTGTTTTATTTGGAATGTTTGACTACTTAACAAATTGTGGATGCTGTTATCATACCTCCATGTGCAGTGACATATAATATATACAGTATGTAGGTAGGTAGATGCAATTAGCTTAATTTCACTCAATTGCTGGATGCCTACGGGATCGGCAGTTGCTCTGGTGGAAGGTTGGGAAACACCCTCCAGTACTTTCACATTTGTTTATCATTGTCTTCACAATTACATATGAAATTCTGACATAAATTGTAATGCATGCACTAAATCACACTTCCAGCACCTCTAAGGCAAACTAATTAGATGGATTTTGAACTTTGAACAGAACTGTTTCCTCATTTCCAGTCTTTGTGCTAAGTTAACCGCTGCTGGCTATAGCTTGTATAGACATAAGAGTGGTATCAACCTTCGATTTTTTTGAAGAATTTAAACATCCCTAACTTTGACCAGTGCTAATTCTTGGCACCATAGACATGGGGCACATACTGAGCTAAACTAGGATTATCTCATACCTGTATGCAGGGCATGTTTGGCCTAAATGTTTGGCCTGCTGTCGGAGCTTCTCTCATCTTGCTGTGCCATGTTAGGACTGTGCTTACTATGTAGTAGTTACCAAAGCTGTTGCATGATCCATGCTGGGCCGGGGAATCATGACTGCAGGGAACACTATTAAAGGACACTGGGGAAATAACAGCATTCCCACTGACTCGGCCTTTTACTGCTCATCAGCACTTTGAGCTTTTTATAGTGTCTGTGTGCATACATAAGAGTACCAGCATTCATCTATCAAATCCCCTCTAACTCTATCTATTTTGTACCCTAATCCTCTTTACTAGGTAAAATAGCATGTATGGCAACAGTACAGGACGTTCATTTTTGCTGTGTCCACAGACGATTAGATAATCCAAATTATAGTGAAATGCTGACGATTATCACACTATACTATATAACCATGAAGAACAGCAGATAAGCCATATTGACAGTGTTACTAAATGATCGTAATGATTAAATTTAATAAAAGATCATACATGTAAAATAAAAATACAACAACTATCAAGATTAAAGTTCCTCCCACCTACTGTCTTTTAGTTACTCATACTCCTGTTTACCTGCGTTTTTAATGACATGTCCTTGACTGATTTCCTGTTGGGAACACAAAAATGCAGAAGGACATTAGCGGTTGAGCACCAGGGGGGAGGCCATGATGCCAAATTAAAGGGCAGGAGTGGAGTGTGTACTTATACTCACTCATGATGTGCTCTGTCAGCCCTGCTGCCTATAATGGCATGAGAAGGGCCACTTAACTCGTAATCACTTCTCTCTCCCCCTTCGGTTCTGTCCTCCTCTCTATCCCCCCCTCAACCCCTGATTTTCTGACTGTAGGCTCTGATCTCTAATCATAAATGAACTGTAGATCAAGAGCAGGGACAGTGGTCCACGCCCCCTCCCCCCTTGGATGAGATCCTGCAATCACAGGGCTCTTGGCTAGTAAGAGGCCAACAAGCCTTTGAATGAGAAATGACTATACCTCTAATGCATCAGCTATCTCGACTTTGAAGAGCCATTTTCTGGCAAAGGGGATAATACAGGTGGGAAATCAGGTCACCACCACCATCATCCTTACAATCATCATGCCCTATCTACCTCAGTAGCGTAATTGAAAGTGGGACCTTTTATACAATTATTTTCATTTGCCGTCCAAAGCCTAAAAAGCAAAACTTGCCACAATATGGCACAGTAATTTGTGCCCTGTGGTGCACTTTGACTTACCCTACTTTCAAAAACACACACACACACACACTATCTGGGTGTTGCAGTATACATTGTGTGGAGACACAGGTCAGCCATTCTGGCACAGGCCTGCCTGTCAAGTGCTGCTACTTGTGCCGAACTCTGCTAATGGACTGCTAATAGAAGTGAATGTTGCACTGAGAAGCTCCCCTGTAGTTGAAAGTGTCACACAGGGTGATTAATGACACACTCTCCTCTCCTCCCCTGTCCGTGCCTGTCCTCGCTCCACATCCCGCTTTCACCGCTCTCTCGCTCGCCCCCCACTTGTACTTGCAGCTCCCTCTCTTTTCCACTCCTCACCACTAATGTCTGTCCCGTTTGCCTCTTTTGTGTCCTTGCGATCACCCTCTTCCCACTCTTGCCATTGCACCTCTTCTCCTGTCTTTTTGTCTACCACTCTAGAAGTAGGGTAGATGAGAGGGATGACAGAGGAATCTGAAATCATTATTACACTTGCCAGCAGTCAAGTTTATTTGCAATGGTCTAGCTTCAAATGGCTTCAGAAAGCCTCGAATATGAGAGCAACAAATAAAAATGGCAAGGAAACCTCCAACAGAAACCTCATTAGGAAAAGGAGGACGGAAAAAGGCTTTTAGGTTTATTTTACTGGAGGAGGCGTCCTTCCACCAGGCTGGTCAGAGAGCATAAATATGCAGAATAAAACCATATCTGGTGCATTGGCATTACATCAAGGCACCTAAATATCAGGAGCATGTTCTCTGTATTGTTCCCAGGAGTTTGTTGGTTTTAACAACATGAGGTGGAGATTAATTATCTTTAAATGTCACTGATCTGATTTTAGGCTAAAAATATTAAATTAGACTCAAATGTAATGATTTGGAAATTATCGACAAGAATTACATCCGTCACAGTGTAGGGAACATTTTGAAACAGCATTCACACTGTTAGGAAAGGAAATGTAAGTAAAGTAAAAATCTAAATTAATCTGAACATTTCAAATACTTTTTTTCTTTTCTTTAGCTGGCAAACTTTTTCTTGGGCCGGTGGGGTTGCACTAAACTTGGATGTAATTTGGATGTACTGAATTTGGGCTCATGACCTTAGTATTTCTAAAATCTAAGCTACAGTAACAGTATTTGCACAACAAAAGATGTCACCCACCAGATGACTGCAGAACTGTTCTCAGCCCCAAAATAGCTCCATGTATATTTTTTGCCTTCATAACAATAGTATATGACATCAAGTGGAGCGGGGAAGCAAACTCAGCAGCCACTTTTCACAGTAATTATCACTCTCTACCACGCTCTGTCTGTGGCTCAGCTAGCCACCTGCATGCACCTCTGACCCTACTCAGCACTGTCAGACCATACTGTACACACTGTTTACTTTGCCCTCTTCCTTCACCTGCATGTAGGGAGGTGTGTAAGTGAATATTAATTTCCTTCAATTACATTAAATTGCTTGACTGTAAGTGTGTCATACTGCCAGCTCATGGGCGCTGGCAAAAGACTATCACAGGGGGCCATTTATAAGTAGTGCTACTTACACACAATGTGCTCATTGTGCATGTAGGCCCAGTTTATAGAATGACCGCAGTGGTTGTAATATTAGTGCCCCCCAAGGAGCCAGTTGTCAGGCCACAGGGAAGCCTGTTACAATAATAATGATGGAAATAACATTCACTTTTACCTGCATTCTTAAAGCAGAGCTCAGATCAGTCTGAAAGGGAGTGTCGTAAGCGAAAAAAAAATCAACATCTTACTGTGCACTGAGTCATAATATTTTAGAAACCATGTATAATAAAGATCCCTTAACTTTTCCCTCCAAAGGGAATCCTCAGAGGACACATCACCAGCTAGTGGAGGGGCGGCAGAGACAGGAACATGAAGTGAGCGTAAAAGAGGAAGTGAGAGACATAAGAGCAGCATTGTGGAAAATCTGAACTAATCCCAGGAAGGTCAGCACCCTTGGCTGGACTTTATCCTGAAAGTATCCACTGACTCACACAGAGATACAGCATATTGTATACATGTTACGTTATTAATCAATGACAAAACACTTTAAATGTAGTTTTCTCAGCCCATTCTCATTCCCAGGACGTTACATACCTATGCTTTGTCACATCTTTTGGCATCTAGTACCAATGCACATGGCAGCCTTTAGCGTCATAGATCGACGCACTGGGGGAAGGCCTTTTAGCGTCATTGTTCAACATTAAAAATAGGCCTAATATTAATGACAAAAAAGACAGCGTGAGGAGGTAGTTGGGGTGAATGGGTGGGTCAAAAGCTGGTGTTCGTTTCGAGTGTGAAACAAAAAGTTAACATTTATTCTTGTGTTACATAACGTAAGTAACTAGGTTATTTTACCCCAAACCATGATCTTTTCCTGAATATAACCAAGTAGTTTTGTTGCCTAAACCTTATGAAATTATCACAACCGAAAACCACTTGACCAGGCATTGCATATTTATTATTGCTAACTTGACAGCAGAGCCCTATAGACATGCATAAAGGGTACCCAGGGCATTAAAAGTGATGCCAAGGGTGCTGACCAAGCGTCCATATGTGACAAGTTGCCTTACTCATCTGCTCTTCTTTACAATTACATGTTGGAATTAATAAAGAAAGTGTATCTTTCTCCTTAATTCACTGGTCTGTCTGTTTCATGGATAAAACATGTTTCAGGTTCACCCGTTAGAACTACAAACATGTTTAACTTCTCCCGGGCATTGTGTCAAACATCTCTTGCAGGGTTTTTTTCACACATATTATCACAAGAAAGTATTCATTCCCATAAGAACTTCACATCCTGCATCAACCTTTCAAACTACATGCACACAGATATGGACGCTGCACATAATGTACAGCTCTGCCTCTGTGCTGGAAATACCAGAAGTACATCTGTTCTTGCACCAAGGGTATCCAATCAAGCAACTGTCACAGAGCTTCCAGCTACCTTTCTGGCAGCTCCCAGCTTATATCTGTCTCAACCTGTCTCCTTTGTCAAGAGTTCAGCAGGTTAATGAGCACTCTCATTTCCCAGTGCTCACTTATGACTGTAGATGGGGGTGAGAGCAAGGCCTCTCAAAGGCAAAGTCAGAAAGTAAAAATAAGCTGCAATAGTCAGATGAAATATATACCAAAGCAACCAAAATCTTGAAAATACGTTCAAATGACTCCAAAGTAAAATATCCAGGAAAGGGATGGTGTTCCAAGGAGTGTCTGCGTAAGTGAGCCACTTTAATCACCAGTAGTTTTACACTGAAGAAGTGACTCTCTAGCGATTTAGAAATGTGTAGAGCTCATCAATGCCCAAAAATAGAAGGGGCCCATTAATTAGTCTCAAACAATGTTCTTCTGGTGCATCGACTTCTTAATGGACAGAGAAGGACCTTGTTCGTATTCCCATCTAGTCAATGACACAGGGCTCTCCAGGGTTTTGGAATGGGTATTATGTCATCTCACCCTGCCCTTCAGAAACCGGACCTGTGCTGTTTTTCATTCTTCCTCTCCCTCTTTTGCTCATTAACTATGTAGGAGTGAGATGAAGGTCTGGAGCAGCTAGATAAGGTTGCTCGCAGACCCTCATCCCTGTCTTGGATATGTGCTCAGACCTACAATTTAAGCTTGTGTTGCTCTTGCATGAGCACCAAAGCCTTAACATAAAAATACACATGTTAGGCCATTGAAAAATCTGCTACTGTAGGTCTTTCCTTCCAGAGGTCTGTCTGCAAACCAAAAATCTGCTCATTCCCCCCAAGCTCATCATGTTATTCAGCCACAGTTCATTCCAGAATGAGCAGACAGACCACCTATCTTAATTCAAGAGGAACACACATTTCATGACATCTGACACACATGCACAAACACATACTGCACATTAGACCTCACACAGATGGGTTCCTCCTATAGCTCCCTTTGTTTGACAGACAATCCCACTCAGGAGAAAGCAGATTAAGTAAATGGCTTCAGGTGTTGTGGCATTATCTCAATGCTTTCCATAACTGACAGCTACTACGGTTTACAAAAAGCATCTTTCAACAGACGAATCTACTCTGGAGGAAAAAGTCTAAAGACACTGAAAGTTAAAAATGTTCTTTCTGGTTGAAGTGTAATGCTGAAAGAAATATTAAAATATTAAAACTGGACTTATCATATTTTGAGATGTGCTTGTTTTCAAAGAAGGTACATCTTATTTTGGAACGGAACTATTCATATGTAGGCCTATGTCAAAACAAGATGGGGTTAGAATTGTTGCAAATTTCTGCTGAAACCAAAAAGCCCAGGAAAAAACAAATTAATGAACATTTAGCCTCTCATCAACTAGGTTTACACAGTGTGAGCAATGTCCAGATGAAACTAAATGAATAGCAGTAGGAACTGGACATGAGTCAGAATTTAAATTTAATTTGGTTCATAATAATGACAGTAAAGAATGGTATTATTATATTTTACATCCTGTGATTCAGAATAGGTTAATTCTATATTTTTCACATGCAATGCCATTTTTATTTTAGTAAATAAAATCATGCATGACAATCTTTAAGGATCAATTTGGATAGATATAAAACAGCAGCCTAAATATGGGCTCTGTTTAATTTCGATGGTATCTTGGGTGCTTTGTTGGAGCACTTCTTGATTTATTTTCTTTGAGAACCAGAGAGTGTGAAGGTTTCTGTTAACAAATGCCAGTTGTGAAACAAGATATATTCAATATTTTTTTTTCATCATGTTTTTCAAGAGAAGCGTTGGTGGTTTGTCATATCTTCATAATTTATTATTGGGAGTTTATTACTGTAGGCCTTTACTTGCCTCGTTCCAGGCTGGTTATATGCTTTAATTTCTTAAATCGCTCAGTGCCAAAAGGTGGGTTAACTGTATTTTTTCTAATAAGAGTAAGAGTAAACTAACTTCAGGTGGTTGTTCATGTCCACCACAACCCCGCTGTAGCCTAAAGGAGTTTATAGAACTTTTACCGACAGTAAAAGCACCCAAATTCACAGGTGAAGAATACACTTTTAACTTTACCTTGAGCCACTCCGATATCCACCAGGAGAAAAAGCAAAAGCCAGGACACGGTCAGCATCTCACGAGAGGATCTCGGCACTCTTCCTCCTTCTCTATCAGTCTGTGCACCGAACCCCATAATGAGGAGTCAAACTCCGCACTGAGGCAAGTCCGAGTCACTGAGAAATCGCGCTCAAACACGCACTATTGTCGCTCGCTGTCGTGCGCTGCAGTCGAAATTTCACCCCTCAAAAAAAAACCGAGCGCAAAAAAAAAGGCTTTGCACAAAGTAGATCCAGCGCTGTGTTGTTGCAGTCATACAAACTGTGACAGTTTATGGAACAAGAGGCGTGTGCATCGCCGTCAGTCAGGAAAGATGTTGCATTAAAATCTGTCTCCGTTTGCTTTTCCCTTGAAAGGTTCACTTGGTTTGTCTAGAGGTGTGGATCGATGTCTTGATGGCAAATTCATGCTCCGATTAGTCCCACACCAAAATCAAAGTCCTCCGGTGAGTCCCTCTCTGCTGTACCTTTCACGCGTGCATGCGGGTGGGTGAGCTGTGTATGCGTGCGCCGCGCCTTGCGCTCCACTGATGGGACTGAACCGGGGGAAGGAGCTGTCTCTGCGGGCTACCTTGCTCCTTCAGCCAATCCAAGTGCTCCGGCAAGTGGCGGCGCTGTATCAAAACCTGGCCCGGACAGCAGCGAGGAATGGATGACGTATATTATCTAGCCTACATGGTTAATGGAAGCCTCGGGTTCAATGTTCAAACCAATCATTGAAGTCAGTCAAGCCTACATCTCTGAAGAAGCCTGCCGAGTCCTCTGTGGCTTAAAGAAATAATAATGATAACAATTTTTACATTTTATTGCATTTGGTCTCCCTATTGTGCCTGAACTGGAAACAGTTATGAAACAATTTATGAGCAACAGTCTTGAGAAAAAATTAATGTTTGAAGGAAGGTAGTATTTATTGCAGGGCTATTGTATAGGAAGCAATTAGAACCTGAACCAAAGTAAGTACTAATACCACAATGTATAAATATGTACTTGTAAATATTGAATGATTTGACCTCTTTGGTTCTCAGAGAGCTATGAAATCAAATGAAACCATGTGAGAAGTTTAGTGGGGAAATGTCTCTGAAATACTTCAAGGAGACCCAACAAGACACTGCCTTTTTATAAAGAGTCACAAGATAAAGACACCAATAACTATAGCTGCAGAGTGAATATAGTGGAGTAAAAAGTACAATATTTCACTGAAATGTAATGCAGCAGAAGTATAAAATTGTGAAAAATGGAACTTCTACAGTAAAGTGTAAGTAGGCTACTTCAAAATTGTACTTAAGTACAGTACTAGAGTAAATATACTTAGTTACATTCCATCCCTGTGTATTGCACAGGTGCTTCCGTTTTCTGGCCTCTCTGTGTATTTTGAGAACATAAATCCTCATTAATTTAGCACAGGCGCTGCAACAGGAAGGCATAATTTATCTGACTCGGCCCTGCACTCCGCTTGTTTCTGCCACTCTAATTGTTATTTAGAAGTAGTAATGGCATGTCACAAAACCTGATCAATAATGATTTCAGCCATACAGACATACTCTTGGACACACACACTCATACACACACAACCTTTGCTTTTCAGGGGGAAATTTGTTTCAGTGATTCCGATAAAAGTCTGATGAGTAATTTCATATGCATGACAGATGTCTGGGCAATGCCCCCGATACTTTGTGATTAATGTGAAATATGAGCTTGGCACTATCTCTGCACCAAAATGAAACGTGATAACTTTTAAAATATGAATCTAATTTAAGAAGCATTGTATTCTTCTCCCCTCCATCACCATTTTTTAAATGTACGCTGATGTCAATGGGCAGCTGTCATCTTCCTGGCATTTCAATTTCAGGTAGGATATGCAGGAAATTGCTTTTATTCTTGACTCCAACTCTTCTAAAATGGGGATGATAGCTGTGGTTTAGGCCCCCAAAAATATATTACATATTGGATAGCCTACATAATGCGCAATATGTGTTTAATGAGGCACTGTAGGAGCTTCTTTTGCCACTTCATGGAAGCATAGATTCAACAAGGTGCAGTAAACGTTCCACAGGGAGGTTTGATCCATGCTGACTCCATAGTAATGCATTCATGCTGCTATCGACACATTCCACATCATCCCAAATGTGCTCTGTTTGGATGAGATATGAAGAGTGCATACGCTATGGGAGGAAAACTGAGGTTGCTGTCATGTTCCGAAAACAATCTTGCAAGCGATGTGAAATGGCAACTTATCTTGCTGCATGTACCCATTTGAACAAAAAAAGTGCACCACGAAGGCCACATCCTGACCCCGTCACCATTATGTCACATCACAAACCAGGATTTCTCAGATCAGGTTTTATTTTTCCACTCCTCAGTCATCCAGAGCAAGTGATGGCTTACATAGCCTCATTTTCTTGTTCTTTGCTGACTGGAGTGGAAAGTGGCATAGCCCTGTGCTGCTGCAGCCCATCCAATTCAAGGTTAAATGATGTGTGCTTTCTGAAATGTCCTTCTGCACAGTGCTGTTGCACTCAGCTGTCATTCATTTGTGGCCTGTTAACTTGAACAAGTTTTGCCATTCTCCTCTGGTTTCTCTCATCAGCCACCGAGATCACAATTCTGAAAGCAGCAAGTAACATCCTGTGGTCGCAGTTTGCCTAAATGATCATATCCCTTCCTTTGTTTCTGTCTCATTTTGTTGTGAACTGTTCACTAAAGCAGAAAAAATCTATATTTAAATGATATAATCTTTAAAAGGTATTATTTTGAACCAACTTCAGTCAAATTATTGGCATTGGTATGTACTATTTCTTTTTTTTTTACCTCTCATTGACATTAGACAAAAAAATTAAATTGCAATATGAAATTTAAAAACATAATCACAAATCTAAAGCTGCTAAGGTTTACAATTGTGTTTACATTTCTTATTACCTGCTTTTCAGTCCAGAACAATATTTGATTTTTACTGTACTCTATGTAGTCTGAAGGAGTGATGCATATTTCCTTCTGCTCAGAATGAATAAGAATAAAAGGGAAGATGTGTTCCGTTTTTATGGAAAGGAGGAAAACATTCATGTACCTTAAACACGCACCACTGACCTGTGTAAGCTAAGAGAAGAGATATGGCGTGTGTGCTGGGAGTGAAAAGCCTGGATATCACAGAAATACTGAGGCGTAAATGCCCCCCAGATTGTTAACATGCCCCTTTCAACAAATAAAGAAGCATTTTTTTGCCCACAGGACTGCTGCTTGATGGATGTTTTAGTCTCACAGGAAACTTGACACTGTAGTGCATGACAACCCCAGAAGGGCAGCTATGTCTAAGACGTTGGAAGTGGAGTGTCTGGAGCTAACACAGCAAGTTAAAAGTCACTTGAATCAAAAGTCTTACCCATTTTAGCTTTCAGTTTAAGAGCAGCTGAACCCCTGAACTTCATCTGCATGCTTTATAACTATGCTTTTTCTACATATGACTCACTTTACTGAGTCACTTAGCTGTTTGTTTAAATTGGAAAGTAGCTCAGTAGATAGAGACTGAGTATGTGTAGGCCTATTTCATTTTTATTGCCTCCAAAAAGTGGGAAGTGTGAAAACCCAAAGTTCACTCCTTTTAAGTTATATTACGTGTGAATAGCACAATATTCTGTGTCACATTCTGTCTTTTTCAAGAACAGGTAAATGTTTGGATTTTATATTACAAGTGGCTATTAGTTTGAATGGAAAGGAGTAGGAAGCTGTATTGTAGGGGCCAATCAGGAGATCTACAAAATTATGTTGATCTAAGTTCGCTCTGTCCTCCTCAAAAGCGAGAAGGATAATACAATCACATACATTTTTAAACACTTAGTAACCTTTACTGACATTCGTCAGAATAGTGTATAGAGAGAATAGACATATTGGTGAAAGAGCTTCTCTGTGCTTAATCATGCTAGCTTAAGCTGTCCTCACCAGAAAAACAGCTGTATAGGTCAAATATGCAGCAGCAAATAGCGACCCATATTTACGTTTTTTGTTAGGCCACAACCTCCAGCTGCAGAAGAAGTCAGGTGACGTAGTATAAAGAGCGCTAAAGTCCGCATAAGGAGATGGTGGGGTGGATGGAAGCATGCGCATGCATCAAGTAAACTTAGGAGGCCGAGTTTGAGTGTGAGTTTACAAGTAAAAAAAGGTTTTGTACATTACTTACCTCACGTGACTTACGTTAGTTATGTCACATGACTTACATAATGTACTTATTTTAGCCAAACCACAATCTTTTCCAAAACATAACAAAGTAGTTTTGTTGCCTAAACCTACAAACTACGACAGTTTCACATTTACCAACATCACGTGACTTAGGTCACGTCTTGAGGAACAGTCATATATGTCGTACTGTCCAACTGTCATATATGTCATTTTGGGACAATTGGGACCTTAGAACTATTTTGTCGTTTAGGCGGGAGGACGGTTGGCTATGGGATGGCAATCGCTTTGGTTCAAATTATACCTCAACAACTATTCGATCGATTGCCACACAGGTTTGTTTAGATTCATGTTCTTCAGAGGTTTGAATCCTACTGACTTTAATGACCCCTTTACCTTTTATCTAGGGCCGCTAGCAGTTACCTATTTTGTAAACATGTACTTGTTGTCAAGTCAAAATCTGAAATATCCATTATTTTGGTTTATGACCAAATACCTGATGCTAATAAGCCAATGTTAGCATGCTAACATGGTAAACTATGATAGTAAACATTATGTCTGCTAAAAGTCTGCATGTTAATGTGAGTTAGCATTAAGCTGTGTTAGAGGTCAAATTCTATAGAAGGGTTCAGTCCCTACATAACCGCTAATCACTGCTCTCCCCGTAGAAGGTCGCTGACCCTCTGTCTTGCTGCTACAGTGCTATTTTAAACATACAGCATAAGTATTGGATACTACAAAGCTCAATGCCCCACTTTGCCTAAGTACAGCCTTACAGAGCCTTAAGCGTGGCTGCAGACTCTTAGTGTTTTTACCACATATACTCTTCATCCTTTATTGCAACACTGCACATGTCAGACATCCTGTATTCCTGCTGAGCGATCACAAGACCTCTGTCTCTCCCACCAGGCTGTCGATCAATTAGACAGAGCGACAGGCAGTTTGATAGACAGACAAACAAACAGAGAGATATGCAGGCAGACTGATGATAATGCAAAGGCAATGTAATGCAGTTTGTATGTGGGACCGACTCCCCAACCCCAGCCCAACCCCCTTCCCACCACACACATACACACAAATAGGCCGTAGCTTCTTTCTAATTTTCAGTGATAAACATCTCTGAGTGAAGATGGAATTGGAAATTAATCACAGTTATAAATTAAGTCACCTTTAGGGGTATCCCTCTTCCTCATCCGCAGAGTTAAAGGTAGATAGCTATAGTACCGTGTGTGCAGAGCTGCAGGATAGAGAGGAATTTGAATGATGACAAATGGCATAATATGATTTACACACAAAGCAGTGGTTTGGGGCTGGGTTTTTTTACAACTGTGAGCCACAGTGACACAGTGAATGGTGGTGACAGCAGTGTGTGCCACACAATAAAGCTGCTTTCCATCGCTTTGGGCACACTTTACGGCTGCTCTTGATATCAGTATTAAAAGTGATTTGCAGCTCCGTATGTGGCAAGGAATCAAAACTTAATTTAGGCAGATAAAGATGCCATTTGGGAGGGAGATAAAGTGCTGCATCATGGGAGATGTGTTCCCCTGCCTGCTCTCAGCTCCTCACCCTTACAGCGCCCTCAGATTTACTAGCTCTTTTTTCCTGCTCCATAAAACAGCAAATCTGCTCACCAGGCGACACAGGCAAATGTTAATGGATTCATTTGTCAAGAACCTTCCACTTATTTACAGTCCTCTTCCATTACCGTCGCTCCTCCTGTAAGAGAAAAAAACAGTGGCCAAAGTCAAAATATCGATTTGCCTGTCCATCACGACTGTGAGTCACCCTGTAAAACACAAAAAGTCAAAGACACTGCTGCCACCAGGAGTGTCTTTGGTGTGTGGAAGTGTTTCAACATGACAGTTACACAATCAGTGTACAAGCTTTTGTGTGTGTGTGTGTGTGTGTGTGTGTGTGTGTGTGTGTGTCATTGCAATTATGTAATGACACTAAAATAAGCAATAACTTTTATTTTAATTCATTTATTTACATTTTTATTAATAAATGATGGCAATAAGGTCAATGTCACAGCGCTGAAATCTGTTTACATATTTCTCTCATGCAGACATAAAACTTCATTTCTTGGTTTCAAACAATCTTTACCCTTATAAAAGATAAACTTTACACAACCAGTGAACATGTCAACAGATGGTGATATGTTTTGTTTATTCATTTTTTGCTAGTGTTCAGAATGATGGGTTTTAAATATTTTACATGGGGCATACCTTACTGAGAGAATGGTAGTTTAGGCTGTAAAATGGAAATGTAATACAATACACAAATACACCTGACTAACACTTTTATTTTAAATTCAGTTTCTGTTGAGCTTCCATGACAGAAGCCTGAAAAAAGGTGCATTAATGCTGTTTGTACTGACCAAATATACAGTACTAAGATTATTGGCTTAGATAATATTGGCGTGCTGCTGCTCCCTAGACCAGTGGTTCCCAGGGGTCCTTGAGGGGTTTCCAGTGGGTACCCAGCAAAAAGGGAAATCATTTATTTTCGCTATTATTCCATCCAAAAGTAATACAGTGACAGAACATATTTTGGGCATGGGTTTTTATACACTTTCTGTAATAAAACATCTAAACGGCAAACTCCTATCAGATGGGCGATCCTGGAACCATTATGAAATGGGGGTCCGTGGTCTAGTTTGTGTCAGTTTAGGGGCCCTTGACGCAAAAAAGTTTGAGAACCACTGCTTTAGACCACCGAGGTTGCTCCAGCGTGACTGCTGACGCAAGCCAGACCTTGACCCTGTGCACCAGCCACTGATAGTTCAGACTTCTCATTTGAACAGCCTGGAGGAAAGAGAGAGCCCTGCTGTGCCACAGACCAGATATCCCCCATCAACACATCTTATATCTTCTCCACAACCCAGGTTTGGCTGCGCTGTGGTTTCCAGATCAAAGCTTCAAGCTCCACTCTGTTTAGTATCTGTCCAATCTGAGCCAGAGCAGATATCACAATCTTAACAGAAATATGACCAAGAGATTCACAGCTACTGATTTAGTAGCAGTAAGTCTAGTTGTAAGTAGTAGTAGCAGTGGTAGTAGTAATCCCTTTCGGGCACATTTCTTTATCACATAAATGTTAAGAGCAACATAAGACGCAGTGCCAAACATAAGGTCATACACAAGCCAACCGCTCATACATTATGCACAGCCAATTTACTGATTCTAGATAGCATCCTGTATGTCATGCAAAAATGCTTGTGCAAAGTTAATTCTTGGAGAAATGAATATAAATTAGTTGTTTGTAAAATAAAGGTTTTCTCCCTTTTCCATAGAACTAAATGTTAATATACAGTAAGATGTATTCACTTCTGTGCTTAGAGTTTCTGATCCTATTGTTAGCTGTACTGTGAAAATTGAAACTCATTAAGGCTCTTCAGATCCTGGTCACTCAAAGAAGAGAACACTTAAATAGCAGCCTGGAGTGGTGGTATTTCAACAGGAGAGCAGTACAACAATATCCACAGGGTAGTTACAGGATGTCTGTGATTCACTGTTTAATAAACACTGAGTACATCCTTGAAGAAAAGTATTTACTCTCCTTCCACAGCATGCTATGACTCAAATCCACTGAGGTTCCCGTGTGGTCTTTGCTAACTATATAAAAGCTTCTTATTATGTCTTGCTCACCTCGGCTCCGGGGCCAGACTCTCGTGGCATATACAGCACTACAACATCTCGCAGTCTGCCATCCATACATCTGTTTCATTCCCCTTCATTTCCTCTTTCCCACTCGTTCTTTTTCTGTTTCTACAGTCCCCACCTCCCATCCGGGGAAATGGTTTGGCCTTTCTGAAGTAAACAGGCATTAATCACTCCTTGAGAGGGAATTGTCCAAGGGACAGCCCAAGGCATTTGAAGGGGGCCACACAGAGGCACATGGGACCAGGAGATAGATGCTGTAGGGGTGCGGGGTGTTACTGCCCTCAAAGGGATGTGTACACCACCAGCTGATGGGGTCAGCGTGTCCACCTTGGGTAAGTGTGTCAAGGACAGTGAGAGGAGGAGGTGGGACTTTGAATCTGGGTAAAATATGCTGCTGTAAACTGGAGCAGTGGGTTGACAGTGAACAGTATTAGTTTTGTCTTTTGTTTCTCTTCTTCCCTTTTTTTACAAGAATAAAAGGAATTAACACATGTTCATAAGCATAAATTAATGGGTGGTATGTCATGAATATGAGAGAGAGTGAAACAGAACATCACACACTTTGACTGCTAAATGTCAGAAAAATATTCACCGTTTACTTTCATTTCTGCCTATAAAATCAAGATGTGGATGCGGTATTATTTTGTATTCTTTGACATTCAAATCTCTAAAATTTACCACAAAATCTACTTATAGCAGAATGTTTATGAATATAGCTTCAAAATAATGTAAACTCCCATCAACGAAATCAGGACAAATATTTATGATTTCTTAGTTTTAGATGTACTTAGCACATCATTAGTTCTAAGACGGATGAAAAACACAATTTAACACAGTTTATGAACCATGAATGCCAAGTGCAATTGCCATTTGAATTATAATGACTTGTTCTTCTCGAGTGACCACATTAAAAGTGTCTTTTTATAGTTCTTTTATGAAGAATGCAAAATATGATATTTCAAAAGGATAAAAATTGAGGATTTTGTTGACTGCTAATTGGGAGTAACTTTTTTGAGTTCACAGACTATTATAATAGCCTAAAACCTAATATGTTATGCAAAATGTTTCCCATGTACCTAATGACACATCACTCAAAAGCATTGCATTTTACACATGTCATTCTCCCTCTATTGAAACCCTCTATTGAACGATATGGGATGGGGTTAATAAAATCAAGTATATTCTGACGCTAACCAGCTATCACTAACATTAGCTAATTAGTTCATGACATGTTTTATGACACATTGTGGCATAAAGATGCCCCTCAATGACCACAGACCGTTGTCATTCATTATAATCATCTGCTATTTAATTAGAATCTCCTGTGTTTGCCGACCATGATGTACTGTATGCAGTATTAACCAGTCCAATAACATCTTTGTTAGCATTATTCATCATTCAAGGTCTAGAGTGGCGTTTTTGAAGAATAGACTTTTATCAACAGAAATTCAAGAAAATCAACTGAAAATCCAAAGAAAAACACATCACATTAGGATAGGAGTTGATTTGATCCTTGGGAAGTACCATAGTGCAAAAATTACACAGTAGTTTTCTGTCTTTCGGGTTTCTTATGATCATTGATGTTGCCAAAGTTTACAGAGATTTCTAAGGAAGACCATTTAAATAATGAAAAATAAGTACTGCTTCACAAACCCTGGTAAAATGTACATGAAAGGATGTTTCTGCACTGTAATTCTCTTGGAGACTGTCCACTGTCAGAGTGTCTCTTTGCAAAGTATTTTTATTGTCTTGCTTACAAATTATGTCAACTCCCAAGCCTAATAAACACATACAAGTTGGACATCATTTTGTCCCACAATGACAACTACAACTATTGGATGGATTGCCATGAAATTTGGTACAGAGCTGCTCTTGTTGAGGGTCAGATTCAACTGGAATGCTCCTATTCCTCAAGGATTGGTTTCTTTCTTCAAATTTATCTAAAATGATACACTTACATGCTATATGTACATTATAACAGTTTTTGGTCATTGTCATGATTCCACCAGTCTATGCCAGCCCTCAAGAGAGCCCTTTAATGCAATTCCAATGTAAGTGGAAATCCATTCAGTCCTCATCCTGTGTTTAGCTGAATCTTACATGTGGTTTCAGCAGCCTGGGCTAGCAGCCCGTTCTCGTTCCCAGGTCATCAAATACAGACGTTTTCAGCCTAAACCTAACCAAACCGTTTCACAACGTTAACCACATGTTAAAAAGGTGTCTTATACAGAAGCTAAAGGGTACTTTGTGGGTCCGTATGACAGGCAGAGGGACTGTGACAAAGCAGCATTGGTATTTGACGAGCTAGGATGAAAACATGTTGGTTTTGGGATGGACAAATAAAATAGTAGCAGTGTTAGCTGTTGGTATATGTCCATGTTTGTGTGTTTCCTTGCTGAGCTGCTGTGGAGGGATAGTAACACAGAGAGAGAAGTTTGTGCTAAAAAGACTGTCACTTTGGAAGATACACATTTAATTGTCTAACTGACAATGACTGCCAAAGTCTCATACTGGCTTCAGATACTCTTTAGAACACATTATAGTATTAAACATAGACTGCAGGTTTCTACCCCCTTCCCTTACTTTAGAATAGCTTTAGTAAGGAACTCCTTGTACATGTGGGTGTTGTTTTAAGACAGACTTGAAAAAAAAAAGTGAACCTATGCTTTAAATCTTATTTACATCATGTATTGTTTGTTGTTTGTTAAATTTTGTCTCATAAGTTTATTGCATGTCTTCAAGCCATTATAGCTTCTGCTGGTCTCATTACAACCATAACACTCAGCTAGACAGCAGGGAGACATATGTTCCTCATCTTAAGTGGTGCTTTAAAAGGTATTGATGGTTTAAAAGCAGCTAGTAAGTGGTCACTAAGGAGACTTTTCCGGGTGCATGCGTCATGATGGCAGTATGGTGGACAATAATCAACCATATCAATGGGAACTGTTAAAGAACAGTGACCAAAGGTCCTCAGTTCAAGTGTCATACCGTGTCAAATGATCCAGCCTCAATAATACTCTTCACTCGTGTTGCTATATATAGATCTGATTATAAATATGTATAATATGTCATGAGATTTTACCAAAGCAATCTTTGGTTTGCCATGAAATTACTGTGGAAGTAAGCAGCATTGAAGGTCCTTTCATTTAGGTGAAATGACAGTTGGGTAACAACTGGAGTCTTGGCAAAGCAGGAGAAACACTGATTTCAATCAGCCAGATGGCTACCAAGCAATGTTTGGATGTAATTGGGAAGGAGGGGGAGGGTAGATTTCATACTTAAATTTATCTTTCATGTCTTTAATAATCTAAGTCTCCATAAAGCTGTGAAACATTTTGAACATTTTATGATTCCAGTTTTCCAAATGTGTTCGAACCTGGCCACTGGAGTGACATTCTGATATAACTGAATACAATTACAGTATTTCATACTACATAAATAAATTAAGAAATGGTTTTTGCCACTTTTTTCACAGATTTTGGGTTGTTTTTTACAAGAATTATTTCTTTGTTGCCCCTTTCTATTCAACAACCATCTAATTAATAGTTTCACAGTAGTCTGAATCACTCTCATTTGGCATTCTCAGTTTGGAAGGATCATGCAAAAATCTAAATTCCTGGTAAATGAGAGACGAAAGGGCAGCATAATGTTTTGAGGCATAAAGGCTCTCCACTTTCTCTAAGATGCTTTCATCTCGCTCGTCTAAAAATCAGGCCTGTTGTTCTTTGTTAGGGTTTGAGTTTCAGCTATGTTTTGAACTGACATGACACAGCCAGGGATGTTTGTACATCCAGCGTTTGAATTACGGAGGAGCAAAGGCCTGCGTGGTGATGTATGAACAGCATGTCAGGTCTGTCTGTTAACAATGATTTATGAACGCTTGAGGGGGAGCAATGCCGGGTTGTGGTAATGCAGTCAGACTGAGAAAGCTACTGTAAACACACCTAATGAAGGCTCACAGCGGAATCCATTACACCTTTTCACATTCCACTCTTATGATGTTGCATGAGAAATTCCAGAGCAACAAAGGGCTAAAATACTTCATTTAAACATCTTAGAGAAACATTGCTCTGCTGACAAATCCTGACTACATAAGTAAACTGTGTCAAGGTAGAAGAGATTGTTGTAAATTCAAAAGAAGTATCCATAGTAAAACGGAAAACCTGCATCTAGTATGAGGATGCTCAGACCAACAAGACAGAGTCACCTCAAATCTGTTGGGAGATGCAGATCATGTTCCTCTGTAACCCGAAACTCAGACTCATCAAAGAAATTCCAATAAGCAGTAGAGACATTTCCCAGATAGCATCCTGTGGGGTTCCTGGTGGCAAGCAGCTCTGATGGGTGGGGTCAGTGTGTCAAACTCCAATCCTGCCCCATTACTCAGCACAGGTCCCATTAATGTATCGGTCATCTGATCTGCACAGCTGCAGAGCAGGGAGGGGGGACATGTAAACACAAAGAGCAAGGAAGTCAGGGAGAAGGGAGTGGATATGGAGAGCTGGGTTTGACATCCTTATTGCATAAAATACTAGCCATTACTGCCCCTTACTGATGCAACTTAGACATGGACGCAAACTGTCGGCACAATTTCAAATCAATCGAAGAACCACTGATTTACTTACTTACTCCCTAGAAGTCATGAATGAGCGACGGGAGGCATGGAGAGAAAGTTGAAGCATATCGCTGCCATTTTGGTAAATGTGTGCGTCTTTGCACAGTTGTGCGCAAGTGTCTGCGTGTGTGCACCCAACACAAAAGAGTGCAAAAAGCATGTTTCTGGGTTCATGTGTAGTCGCATGGTAAGCATTCCTTTCTGGGAATGACCTGCTTGTCTCATTAATAAGTTGTTGCCGGAGGGGAACAATATGCAAACCAAGCAGGAAAAATGTAAATCAAAATACCCCCCCACCACCACCCCACCCCGAGTGCATGGTCACACACACTCACTGACATAACACACATGAACACACATACACACACATAGTCACAGTCACAGAGTATTGAATTATTCAGCTCATAAAGCACTTACAGTCCTGATAGGTAAGGATTTTAATTTGTAAATAAACATGTGCTACCAACAGAGGGACAAGGTTCACTTTATCATGTTTCTTTGGTATAGAAGTTGCTTGTGGTGCTCTTTCCCTGTAAAAGTGCTGTAAGTAACTATTAATTGGAGATTTTGTATATTATGCAGGATCTTATTTTGTTGTTCCACAAATCCGTTTTAGTATAAGCTGCAATGCACAGCAATGAGTTAACACTATGCTTATGTTCTATGGGGCAATGAACAAATCAGAAACACCATAAAAAATAAAAAGCAAATGTTCCTAAATCCCATTTACCTAAACAATTATGCAGAATGTTTTAGAAGAGCATATTTAAAACTGCTGCAGACAAATTGCACCTGTATAATGAACAAAAACTGGTAGCATTAAAATGAACAGCCACTATAGAAGATCATGTCCAACTGCCTGAGTAGTAGCAACCAGACATTAAGGGGGTGTTGATGAAAAAACAAAAGAGGGCTTTAATTCCATTTTTTTTTGTTTCTCTGCACCAGATCTGAGCCTGGAGAGCTTTCCACCAGACCCCTGCTGAGATGGGCTGTGGTGAGAGAGCCCCGGCTTTCAGGCAGACTTCACTTCAGGCTCAGAAACGGGAGAGACGGTATCTGGTGGGTCCCTTCTGGGGCAGGGGGCGGGTGATATTCCAGGACCCCTGCTCTGTTTCTGCTCCAGGTTACACCGGTAATAGCAGGGGCTCCTCCCCTTCCAGTCCTTGAAGGGTCTCCTTACACTATGGATGAACCTCAATTAGGTTGCAAACCCTCCATAAGGTTAAAATCAAACACTGAACCTCATCAACCAGCCCTGAAAAGGACAGTGAAGATTAACATAGAGAAAGGAGTTGTTTGAAAATTTAAAGGATTTCATCTAAATTTTGTACTGCCTGACTCCTGCCCTATCTACTGATACAAGAATTATATCTATTTATTCATAATTTATTGGAGGGAACTAGATGATGTCTGTCAAATACAAAATATTGAAACTACACCTGAATCACTTCTTGATTGTGTTTTTGTCAATATTGTTGCAATGTATTGGTAACATGTGCTTCAATGGCAGTTGTCAAACTAGTGGATATAATCTTACAACCACTTTCTAAGGGAGATTTCCATTTGAAAGCATGAAAATGTGCCGTTTCTTTGTAAAAACAAATGTTTAAAATGCAAATATATGCTTGCTTGCAAGTATTTCAAACAAATAATTTGCATTCTGACAGTCTAGCACTTGATGAGTTTTAACTACAGTGACCACGTTGTAGTATTATCCCTATTTATTCTTCTCACACCTCTTTATACTGTTGGGGTTAGCTATCTTGTAGGTACAATGCAAACACTACTGGTCTCAATTTCATCAACATTGTTACTACACTTAAGTGCAGTAACCTAATCCCTTCTGAAACAGAAGGGTTTCAACCTTAGCCAGCGGGCTGGGAGGGAAGGAGAGCTGAGTGGAAGTGGAGGAGGGTGTTGTCACCACACTTTAGAGCATTATGGCATACGTTGAAGTGGCAGGGGCCTCAGGGTCATTTAGATAGGGTTCCTCTACCCCGAGGTGTTAAATTCAAAACCACATTTATTATCACAAAAAAAGCTTTTCTTTCAGCATCTGCTCACTTAACTTTAATTATAGCTTCCATTCAGGGGAGGAAGGCCATTAAGCTGGGTTGGGTCCTTAATTCTCTCTCCCCTCAGTGTAGTGTACAGCACTGTGTCATGGCTGGATACAGCTCTGATATAGAGAAAGGTGAAATTTATTCTTCTGCTTCACTGTGCCAGTAAACACTCCACAAGAGTTAGTCTGAGATCTACAATCCCGAAGGATTGAGACAAGCATTTTGAAGTAGAAATTTCAAAAGAAAAAGTAGGCAGTGATATGAAAGGCTTGGTCTGCAGCAGTAGTCACAGTAAACACAATCCACGTATTAAAGACTATACTGTTTAGGTCTGTGCATGTGTGTTTGTGTGTGTGTGTGTGTGTGTGTGTGTGTGTGCGCGCGTGTGTGTGAGAGAGAGAATGTGTTTGGACTCACTAGTGTGCACTTTTGTTTGTGCACATGTTTATCCTTCTATAGGCCCCATGCACTTGGCCCATTTTTCCTCATTGTGCTGTGGGTACCCCACTGGGGAGGAAGACGAGGGAGATTAACTATGTTTCCTGTTGGTAAAGCTTTGATGTTAAGTCCTGGGGGATACGCTGTTCAGTCACATTTTCCCTTCATCTGCTGTATGTCATTCACCGTGTACAACCACCTCCAAAGTCACCAAGCCCTTCGTGCTGTTCGCTGCCTGCATTAAGAGACATCAGTCACGTTACAAGAGCAGCCCATAAGTTTGACCTCAACTTGGTGAAAGATCTTTCTTTTTCCTGGTGTGTTTTAGGTGAGAATGCCTAAGGAGCTTTACTAAAACGCATGCCTGTGCATGTCTCTGTTAGTTATACCACTGACATACATAATGCAGAGTTGATCTTATGACCTTGCACCATGACAAAGTTCATTCTCTCAAAAAAATACATACAAAACAGCACAAAACACAAACAATGACACAATATAATTACCATTCATTGACTAGGACCAGATTATTCATACGTCATTGATCCCTCTTCAAAAGAGTACCCCACTGATTTATCATTGCTCTTGTAGGATCCATAATGGACTCTTTAAAAAATTAAGGATCAAAGTTGATACAGCAGAACAAAAGATATATTCATTTTTCATTCCGCACATTCTTCTTTCTTGACAAAACCTGGCGCCTACATTCCCAACAATGAAACTCAACTGCTGACTGTTCAGTGGGAGGTTTGGGTTTGTTATGGACAGTCAATGCAGCCTCAAGATGCTAGCCTCAAGCTGAGATAAGGAGCAGGCTACAGAAGTCTGGCAGCCTCACTTCTTTTTAACTTCATACCCCAAGATTTTTTTTCATTTTCAAACTTGTGGTCTGACAATAAGGTTCCAAATTGCCTTAAGTGATGTCACTTGAAGTGCATTAGGTTTTATGTAACTTTCTTCAGATATGCAGTATGACTCCAAAAGACCTTGATCCATTTTGAGTTCTGTGGACTGATCCCTGAACAGAAAATGACGTCTCTACAAAGGGGAGTTTATGAAAGGGCACCTTATAGTTCCCCATAGATGCACCCTATGCCACAGAGCCAGAAAGTCTCAAAGAAACCATCCTTTGAGCCTAGTTATTTAAGCATTTAGGAGTTATAGTAGTTAATAGCAAAGTAATTAATATGATCAAAACTTAACATATTTCATTTCTTTAGAATATAGCAGTGGTGGGATCTTTTCAGCTTCCCGACCAAAATTAGATTAAAGCTCGACATAGAGCATGTAAGCAAGTATTACATTCATGTTATATCGTTATTTTATCAAAAGTATGAAGATGTTCACAGGATCATTCGGTAAGTTAGTAAGTGCCCCACAGAGTTAATTATTGTCTTTTGCTTTTATCACAGATTGAGTGCTTAACATTAAGCTGCCAGTGATACGCAACATCACCTAATGAAACTAAACACGCCTTGCTTTTGTGAATCCACTGCAGATCAAATCTTGATAACGATCATTACGAGTTTAATCTTCTGAAGCAATTATCTGCACAGAAGAGGACAACAAAGAGGAAACACAGTAGTAACTTTACAGCAACAACAATGATTGAAACACACATAAAATGCAAAACCTTATCATTATTATTACATTTATTTATTACAACCATTGTTATTATAAATACCACCATACACGTACCATCCAAAAAAACACAACTGTTCTTTCATATTGAGAGTATTATTATTATTCTTATTATGATTACAGAATATCCTACATTTCATGTCACAGCATGTTGGGGCCGTGAGTGAAGATTTAAGATGAGTGTGGGGGACATCAAAGGGACCAAAGAGTGAGAAGACAGTCAACGGAACACTTGGTGGCACAGCTACAAAGGTTTGGGATTGGCTGACATATTTTGTGTGTGATCTTGTTCATGAAATCTGATTCTGTCCAGATGCTGTAAATAAAACTAAAATAACAGTAGGCTACTGTATGCATTTATATTAAATACAGTATTTTTATATTTCCGGTTTATTTTCTGTTATTCATTTTGGTCTCAAACTCCTCTTTGTAAGCTTACTATTAATTATAATTTAAGCAATATTTGGAGTTATAACTACAAAGCGTTTGGCCTACATGGCAGCTGGAGCCATCTCTGGAGCTGTCAGTATGATTGACGATTGAGACGGTACATGAATTTCAAATCCTAGAGGAACATAAGGGGCTAGCAACATAAACAGGTACAAAACTGTGGTAATAGGACTCAAAAGTAGGCAATTAAAAGCTCTAAATGTAAATCAGTTGCAACCGCCGTACTCCCACTTTTTCCACCTGGTGAACTGAGGAGAACCCCTCCCCGCGTTTGTCCGGCCCCCCCTCCTGCTCAGTCACCAGGGATTGACTCGAGAAAAAACAGGGTTCCTGCACCCTTTACATTCAATTATGGGTCAGGTTTATCTCCCAACCCTACAACAACAGAAGAATCCAGGGTAGTGGCCAACTATGCAGACAGATTGACAGACACAGACCCTGTATGGATATGTGAGCACTGGAGTGAAGCCAAACATGGTTGTGAACGCCCCTTTTCACATATCAGCAAATGCCATTTCACCTGCATGACTACTGGCTTCACATTCTTTTTTTCAAATATTTTGTATTTATTGTTTTCCCTTAAGTATTTAATAAAGTGTTTTCCTTGTATTTTCACTGTAAAATGACAACAAAACCAAAAGATAACAAGGAATTCACCCATTTGTACCATTTCTCTATTCCTTTATTTAGTTATCTATTTTACAATCTGTTCAGTATCATTTTAAGATCTTACCCTCTGGTCAAAGTAGCTTATTGATGTCATTTTCTTTAGACTCCAGATTGGACAGAGTTGATGAGAGGACTATGATTTACCAGATGGCACATTGTGTGTTCTTCTGTTTTTGGCAGTCTGACCCTACTGAATATTGAGATGAGAGACCAGCTTGGATTTTCTGGGAAAAAAAGTGTGAAATTTCTTGGAGTGAGTGTATTGCCTTTCTGTCAGCTTCTGTATTGGACTGGATGTGCAGTCACTGACGGCAGACATCATATTATTGCAGAGCTGTGATTTGGTGTTGTCAATGAGGCAATAGTGAAACGATAATGAAAACATTGAGATCACTCACCTGAAAGAGGCAATTTGATGGTTACACATCATATTTAAATGAAACAAGTTAATACTTATAAAATTAAATTAAAGAGATCCAGGTGAAACACTCTTTGTTCGGTGATCATTATTAAATAATCTGCTTAAAGGGACAATTTCCGGGTTCCTCTTTTGGAAAACATAACAGATTTATCACCACAATAATTCCTCATTACACAGCAGGCCTTTGTAGCTTGAAAACCTAATTAAGGTTTTTCTTTAACCATCTCAAATTTTAGATTTCCGAGCAGGTTGTATCTTTTCATCATGAGCACTGGATATTTTCATTAACCTCTTACAACAGTGGAGGAGACAACAGGCAGCTGGACTGCATTTGGGCACAGATTGGGACCCGCCATGTGTTTGGCCAGGAGTGTGGTGTTGAAGAGAACTCAGATGTGGAGAAGGAAGTGTCCAAAAATAAAACACTTGCCACTTAACTTGACCGCTGATTTCCAGTGTAGAGCATTGAAAACTACATAATACAGTACAACAGCTAATCTAAGACACAATGTTGTTCCAAAACCGGAAAGCAAAACAAGACCAAACTGTCTTGTTAAGAGCAGTGATTCAGCATGTCTTGGCAGACAGAAATTTGACTGTTTATGGGAAGTAAGGCAGTGGCTGGACTGCCACCTTGAGGTTTACAGATGTACTTTTTTGACATATGAAAGACATCAGAAAATGTTGACATAACTGGAAAACTGACTAAATGTTTTACACATCTTCATTATAAACTGAAATTCTTGTTATATCCCAAATAACTTTAATTTCTGCATTGCAGTAATGAACAGAATGCATTTGTTCTTCAATGACACATGGGCACACATTTGGAGAAGGGTTTGATGGTTAACTTTAGAATTAGCTTGATTAAAATGAGGATGAAGAAGCCTTTGGAAGCGTGAGTTTATATTCCTAACTTTAATAACTTGGTGACTTTGCTCATTATGGTTCTGGCCACAAGAAGACTGAGAGAACCCAATTGCATCATGCACTATAGATGTACTGCATCCTCCTCTGTACCGGACACAGCAAGGGCTGATGGGAGAGGGCTGGTTGTATGTCAAAGTTAGAGAAAGTGGAAATGCACTGGCGGTTCAGCCTCTAACAGAATGGGACAGATGCTGGCAAATTTATAGAAGTATTAAACATTAAATGCTCTGATGCAATTGCGATTTCATGACAGGGGAATTGGATAGTTAATAACTGTCTCAGTGAGCAGCTTTCCAGCTTGAGATGAGCCAAAATTAGGTCAAACTGGCTGGTGCATTAGCAGAAGGACAAGAGGCAGTTTCAGGACTTTTCTTCTTTGGGATGGGTGAAACGCAGCATTAATCACAGTAATGCTGCTGCAGTGGCGGTAGAGACAGCCCATGACGCCTTCTCTGCATAATATCCTAAAGTGAACGTTGCGTTCTCCTGCTAATTTATGTACTGCCACCAGGGCTGTACAGTAAAGCCTTCTGAAGATGCTTATTGCTCTATAGCTCACAAAAAAATTAATGCATTTGGTTCACAGCATAGAAACTTTATGTACTGTTTCTGCTCTAGTTTTATCTCTGCAGACTTTGATGAAGTCTGCAGTGCATCAGCTGCGGTGGGAAGGCTCTGGCAGTGTAGGACAATGAGGAGCTGACTTGCTGTTGATCACCTGTGCGCAAAAATATGAGGAGATGTAAAATGAGACGTAAGAAGTGATACTGCCCAATAACTTCAGGATGGAGAATGTGGCACTTAAATGTCTTCCTGTTGCTGTTCTGCAGCAACTTTCCTTCCTGCACATTAATCACTGTGCCATTGCTGTTTCTCTATTGCTGCTTATTTCCTCATTTATTTTATTACCATTTAACAAACTACATTAGATAATGGAGTGTGCTCTTTAAAGGGAAAATAAACTATCACAGCCATTCATTGTTATGGTCTCTAAATCCTTGTAATTCAGAATCAGAATCAGAAGAATCAGAAGAATCAGAAGGAGCTTTATTGCCAAGTAGTGTTTTACACAAACAAGGAATTTGCTTTGGTGTTAAGGTGCTACACGCAGACAGACATACAGCTGACATAAATAGATGTAGAAATATATAAATATGTAATAAACAAATGCAAGTTATAAAAGAATAACAGAAGAATAGAGAAAAATAATACAACTGACAATATAAAAAAATTAAAAAATAACAATAAAAATAACAATGGAACAACAACAATTTATAATTAACAACAAATTAACAACAAATATGTGCAATGTATTTGTTTTATTCAGATGATATTACAGAGAGGGAAACATTACCTCATTTTATTTTAAAAATGGCAGTTGTTTTTCCCATGTAGACATGTTTTAACCTAATTAAATGAGTTAAATCAGCTGCCTAAACATATCAACAAAATCCATAAATGTAATGGCAAAGGCCCAGGTAATTTGGCAAACACATAGCAAAAAAGTGCATATGCGAAACTAAATTATTTAAATGTCTCATGAACACTATAGATGACGCAAATGTACCAGTGCTAGTGCAAGTCATTGGTATTATCAATGTTATTTTGTTGGATGTTGCATAAAGCACTGATGCTATTCACAAATCCAAGAAAACAAAAAGAGAAAAAGCGATACACTACTGTAATTGAATTTTTAAAAAATCTATCAAAATTAAAACTAGTGATATAGTCAAAAGTCGCACAGCATGTTACATAGCCTGCACATCTCTGGAAATGTGTGATTAATATTACAGAGCTGCTCTTTCCTCTCCACAGTAAACAGTGTGTGGGTTTGTGTCAACATCGCAAGATGGCTTCAACTGCACTCTACCGTGATGGGACAACATGAACACAAGATGATGTAGATTGAAATACTAGATCCAATAAGCCATTCTATGAGTAACACAATATTGCACAGCGTGAGAAAAAGACAGTGACAAAGACACTCTCCTCTTCTGCTCGTCTGCATTGGAGAAGACGCTACAGTTTGTGCTATCCATCAGATCTGCTGAAGCAGCAGTGTACCTCTCAATGCTTCCCATCTCCAATGCTGACAGTCAGCCTGATATGGGAACCAGCGAGCAAGAGAGAATCAATTAGTGGCCTGTACGTTTGAATGGCAGCAGGGATGGAGTAGATTTAGAGAGGAGGGGATGGGAATATTCTCTGGAAACTGTCAGTGAAGCAAAAATAAAGGCGATCGGATGGATTTTTATCTCTATTCCAATCAGTGTCAAGAATCTTCAACATGTGCACACACTGCACACACACACACTGTCACAGTGTTCTGGGTAGATGAAGTAGCTGTACTCTGTATGAAAAGCTAAGCTTCTGTTGTGATGAAATGATTTGGTGAAGGTGACACTGCAGAAACTGGCAGCAGTGTGACATTGGAATAGGAAGGCACTGAGGATAGAGTGATTTTGTTTTGATTTTGTTATAATAAGATGCTTTCTTGATATAATGACATTTTCTTTTTTCAACACACTTACTATTTTTATTGATGTCATATTGCCGTGCATGACATCACAAGAAAATAAGCTCAGGTTCAACAGATCAAGGACATCAAGGCATCAGAAAAAAGAGAAAGAAACTTAATCTTAAGAAACGTTTCTCACTCTGCTAAATTATATAGGTTTTGTAAAACGAAACCTTTATATGATGTCATCACAAGACAAGATCCAGCCAAAGTCTAAATAGAATGTCCATGACTTGTTTAATCAAATTCACTTTAATGAAAAGATTTAATTAAATCAAATTTGAGGCTATTGATTAATATCTTACAGTGCAGTGTAACTTTTACTGTCCTGTTTTATCTTGTTTCTATTTTCTATTCAACTCTTTTTTTAATTGAATTCAAATGCTATGTTGCTTTTATGTGTTCTGTAAAGCACTTTGAATTGCTTTTGTGTTGAAATGTGCTGTACAAATAAACTTGCTTTGCCTTGCGTAAACTCTGTATATGGTGCACAAGATCCAATCATGTCAATGGCTTTCCTACTAGGAGCATTATATTCAGTCCTGTACATGACTGTGATCTGGAAAAGTTCAACAGGTTTAACATTGGCTCTGAACATTTTACAGAAACCATAATGTAACGCTATACAACAAGCCATGATGTCAATGCTGAATGAAATTCAAAGAAATGTCAATTCTGAAATACTCACCTCTGTGATTCTCTCTGCATTAGTGTTTCGAATGATTCGCATGTCTAACTTTTAATGAATTCAAAGTAGTGCAAATGTTTATTTTCAGTTGACACCATAATGCAGGATGCATTGTAATGTGCTGCCCACCGAGGCTCTATAAAAGCATTTACTGCTCAGTAAATCTCTTGAGTAGATGCAAAAGTAGGAAAAATCAATACTAAAACAAATACAAATTAGTGAGTGCCTCCCAACCATACACATATATTCACACACATTGTATACATACTCCATTGCTCTCTTTATTTAATGATCAAAAATGTAATTCATTAACAGATAAAAGCTTTAAAAGCAGCAGGCCTGTTTGTAACTTTATGGAAGATAAATTGATAATAAAATGCTGTTTGTGTTTCTTCAGTTGTAAAAAAAAACACACTTGGCACTTCACACACACTTTAAGCTTTGACTGGGTGTTTTTCTTGTTACAATATCATGCTGTATGAATGTGTCTCATTTTGTAAAAAGTCAGAATGTTGTCGAACCAACAAAAGTGTGTTGGTATAATATACAATATAATGCTATGTTGTAATAACAAGAAAGTAATATACAAATTAAAAATAACAAAATCATTAGAATTTGTATCATTAGAATGCTGCTATCTATACTGTATATACTGTATATGTAGCAGCAGTGCAGCAGCAGTATACTACAAATAAATACAATTATGCTCCTGTACAGATGATGTTAACATTTTGTATAAATCAGCGTGAAGGGAGGTAATCTTTGTATTAAAGTGCACATTGCATTATCTGAGTTACACTTAAATCATCCATCTCGCTGTGAATGCTTTCTATCTTTTCATTAATGGAGAGAATAATGAGATGTTCCACTCTGTTGTGGCACCAGTGCAGGAGCCTCTTCTTCCCAGAGTAGGAGAAAGACAGGCAGTATAATTTATGTGGCAGAGACATGACATGCAGATGAGTGGAACCATAAGTGATGCTCACAAGATCCCCTTAAGGTCTACTTGTTGGCAGAAGAAGTGTGTGCAGGAAATGCCTTGGTGGGCAGTAAAGATGTGTCAGGTTGACATGTAAAGGATGGGTGTTTATCTTGACTGCACTGACATGCTCTTAAGCCTTGGTCAACAATGAAAATGACTTGATGATTTTGTACGGGACACTCAAGAAAATAAATTAAAGTAAATCAGTCCAGACATCAAAGAAGTGTAAAACAAAACTGTAACTTATCAAAAAGAAAAAAACATAAAGGTAAAATGTATTCCTATTGCCTTTTTATGAAAATGAGCCAGACCGTTGCTGTTTGAATAGCTAGTGTTTATTGCATTTATCAATTAAAACCTCTCTGTGGGGAGCACAAAAATAATCTTTTTAATTATTATTAAAATCTGCAGGGCAGAAACATTACAATACAATGTGCGTAACAAGACCACCCAAAACTTAGTCTAATCATGTATGCGGTGCCATTTTCAATGTTTCACAGAATGTGCTCTGAAATAGCACAATTTTCTTGTTGGGTATGCATTTAGGCAAATGTTTAGTTTTGTCTCTTCTGTTGTTTTGACTATTGTGTCCACGCAGAGAGACACACTATACTAGTCTGAGTCACACCCAAGATATTGCTACTCCATTACAAAGTGACAGCACAAAGACCAATCAGACTGCCCGCTTGCCCAACTGAAAATTTTGAACAGGAGTGACCATTTAAGCACACAGATAACCATTAATACACAACCCACAATTTTATTATAAGGTAGAATTACAATGCATGGGCAGAAACTGCATGCAAACCCAGCATTATTTAACAGCTTGAGATGCGTTTGGAGCCAGGGAGTAGCCATAAAGGCCTGTGTATTTGGAGACAGGTTAAAAATAGACACAATCTGTTATCATGCCACTAAGATGCAAATCAATAGTGATTTTATGTGTTTTATGATCTCTATTTCACAGTTTATTAATGAGTTATATAATTTCCTGTTCCATTAAGTATGGTTTTAAGCAAGTGCTGAGGCACCAGTGGGAAGTAAGTGTGCGTGTGGTCTACATGCTAAAGATGAGGAAATGGCTTAGCATCTTAGAGGACTATACCAGTGTTTTTGCATGATGTGGCTCCTTTGATTATGAAGTGTATATGCTGCACATACTTTACATTATAATAAAACCTTTTTCCAAATATGCTGTAGTGTTTTTTAAAATGTATTTTCCTCTTCTCTGGGCAACAATTAGTTTACAGTCATTTCTATTGGTTTTCCTTGGAAACTTGAGTCAGTGAATCCATCAAAGGGAATTTCTTATGTACTTTGTTTGCTGTTAAAATTACATGGCACCTTTTGAACAATTGAAAGGTGTAGATTTATTTAAAAAGTGTGAACTGTATTATTATATTATAATAATATAACAATAGTGAAAACAGTTATTACGTTCACTGTGATGGTTACCTATTACAGGCAAGTTTCAAGTCACGAGTCAAGATTGTTTGAATGTGAAGAGGCATGTGACTGCCTGGAAAATAGAGGGGAAAAAGTCATTTAAAATATTCAGAGAAATACTTGATCATTATTTTAAAATGTGATCTATATAAATGTAGTAAACTTGTAAAGTCACAGATATGTGACTATGGGCTGTGGACAGAGCCATGTAGATGTTAATCTTCTCTGTCTTACACATTCACGCATTTGTTGACAGGTTGCTCCTCAGATAGTGTAACGGGTCACGTCTGCATATCTGCAGACTAGACATTATTTGAATTTTGTTAAAATTAGGTTATTTTTCAGTAGTCTAATGTGGCAGTGCAGCATTCAACTCTTTAAAGGACCAACACTTTCATCCGATTGGTTGGCATTTCCCTCACTCATCGTTTCTCCCTGATACTACACACATGTGCCCATTCCTTCACAAAGTGCTGGCTCTTTGGATTCCTCTAGAAAGTTCTTTGGGGAGGAGGTCTAAGACAGCCACACTGTCCCTGCACCACCAGGCTGGGGTGAAATCCACTAATCGGCTTTTGTGGCCAAACGTGATAAAGCCGTGGCCAGGATAAGGCCAATTTACAGTGCGCTAGTTCTGTCTGTCCCGTGTGAGCTGCATATCCACAGAGCAGCAGCTCAGCAGCCTCCTCTTAAAAAAAGCTTTCATTACTATCAGGCCTGGATTGACAGAATCTTGTGGAATAACCCCATTGTGAAGAGCCTGCCTCACTCATTTTTACAGCTGGCGGCTCAGTGGAAGTGATGAGCTAAGATGGTGCTCTTTATGCGCTGTCTCAGTGTGGGGTCCTGCCATCAGTTCCACATAGAAGAAGAGCCAAATGTGTGTGTCATCACACATCTGTGCACATGGTGGTTGGACAGCTGTGTCCGTGATATTGAAGATTACTATCAAACCGTTCACCATTCTTTGAACCATTATTCATCATTTGATAATCAGTCTAAAAGCACCAAGATTTCTGTGAGGTGCTTAGATCTGGTTTAGTGGTTTTGAATATGAGTGCCTGACAAATTTGTAGACATGAAACTATAACGATTTGTCAGGGATATTCCCTGGAACTCAGTTACAGAAAATATTTGTGGGTAGAATGGTGGGAAATATTCTCAGCGACTCGTGTGCAGCGAATAAGTTACATCAGGTAAAGTGAAATTTTAAAAAAGATATAAAATGTGATTGATTTTAGTAAAGTCAGTCTGAACCATGTAAAATCAAAGATGGAGAGGAACAGCTATCATCTCTCACCAGTAAGCGAGCGAGGAAAGATTCCCGAACTATCTTCGATTTTAAATACAGTAGTTTATGTTGACTTTAAAGGAAGAGAGCTTTCTCTGTCAGAATGAATCATGTTTTGTGCCACTTTACAGACAACTGGCGTGGTTATTCTCAGTTTATAAATTGCTAAGGAGATTTCCTGCCATTAGATTAGACTGTATTTTCAGCATTCTACCCATGACACATTTTATGAGTCTGTGAAATGTCAGAGTTCTGGGAGATATCCCTGCAAGACCATGATACAGTACATAGTATATGATACTGGATCTGGGCAAGGAACTGCCATGAGACCTGACTTACATGCAACTTGCAAGACTTTCGACTTGCGCCATTACAGCAAAAAACATTCAAGTCTCAAGTTTTGACCTGTTAAAGTACTGTAACAATGAGATAAATCAAGACAGGGACAAGGATGTCCAGCATAGTTTCACACCTTGATCGTATGATTATGAAGCCTCTGTGTTGACCTTGGTCTCGACTACATGAAAACTCTGTTAACACAGCTATGAACAGAAAATGTCCAACCGCTGGGTCATTTTCATCATCAGCATTCAGAGACCTGAAGGACTGATTCACAATTAGCTACATAAGCCTTCCAGGGCAGGATAAACCAGGCGTGGCTTTTTGCTCTGTATCAAGATGAGTAAGAGCCTCAGCAGTGATTCTCCAACAACACTTCATTATCATGTCCAAAACTTGACCTGAGGAGACAAGTTCCTTATCAAAGGCAATTATGTACCTGGGATGTTTCAGTTACCTGGCAACATGTTATATAACACTGTGAGAGAATAAGCAAGGGCAGGGAGGGATGTACAAGGTATTTTAATCAAGTAAGAACTCTTGGTGACAAAAAAAAAAAACTCAGGCAACAGGATATTACAAAATACTCTGAGGAAAATTTAGACCCAGGACAACAAATTAGTTTAGAATACCTTTGGGAACAACAGCAGAAGGTGTAGATCAACAAGCAAGGTAGCTCTTTATTTGGCTCTTAGACTGATTAATAGTCACAGAATGCTTAAAATCTAGACGGGTTTAGGAGTGCAATTAATCACAGGTTTTATTTTGGGTCTTAAATCAAGAGGGGCAATTCTGGGCTCAAGTAAATTTTAGAATATTGCTATCATTATTTTTGAACAGTTCAATTTTTGTCGCTAAAGCCCTTTTGTAGGGAGCCACTTACTGCTGAAGTGCAAGCTGAAGCATCTCAGGTGTTGGCTTTAGGGAAAGGGCAGAAGGTGCCTGCTCTGATGTAGATAAGGAGATGCTTCAACAAAAACCCTTAAAGACAATAAACCTGTACCTCCAAGATAATTACAACTGTGTTATCATCATTACACTTTGCTCTCTAATGACCTTGGCTTCTGAAATGCCATACTGTCTCAGGTTTTGTGTACAGTATATAATGAAACAGATAAACTGTAGGTCTTGGAGGAGTAAATCACTTTCCTACTGTATGACCAATTTTATCTGCATAAAAGTCACAGGGACATGTAAACATTCTTAAGGAAAGAATGACTTTATTATTAGAAATAAGGAAACAAAGAAAAGGAAAGGAAACTAAAGGAAAGAAGAGGTATGGCTGTATGGTATGTGAACAGAAGGACAGCACCATGTACCTGACATCATTTTCAGATGGTGTGCCAGCTCTTCTGCCATGCACAGATTTCTGCCTGGCCCTGGAGCTCAAACATCATGTGTACATGCAAGGACCTTGTGCCCTGTGGGCAAATATACAGTAAGGCCAGACTGCATGTTAATATCCACATTGAATATGCACTCCCTAGTCTACTAGGAAAATAAGACTTGAATCTCTGCAACTTTCACAGTTTTGCAGGTTTGTGTGATGTGCTAAATTAAATAAATGATGGGTGAAGGGTTTTTTCAGTGGTGGCAGTTATGAAGTAATGCTGCACAGCAAGTGATTCTGCCTTCTGTCTTTATACATGCTGGCATCACACATTTTAGTACCCAGAATAACCACAAATTGATTACGCTTGGGACTTTGCAGTCAGCTGACTTTAATAACAAATAAAAAATCATGGAGACAATAATAACTAGCCAAAACATTTTCTCTTCCCTCCCACTCAGCCTGTTTTATGAAAACTGTCCAATCTCATTCCTGTTTTCCTCCAAACAACCATTTCTTTTCCTGTCCAGTTCCTTTACCTCTCATTCACCCTCCTCACTAACTTTAATGATCACTCTGTCTCCTTCAGTCTCATGGCCCCATGCCCCCTTGTCTCTACCTCCCATTCACAAAGACATTGCAGGTCCAGGCTCAGGGACGTCCTCTTTGTCATTGGCAATGATGACCTCCACGTTCCCCCCTGGCATAGGGTCAATTATTCACTGCACAGGAACTACACCTGTGTCCCTCGTGAATCTCCCCGACAACCAGCCACCAGAAAAAAATGAGTCTATTACCATGGTGGTGCCAGGTGATGGATTTCATGTTCGCTAGTGGAGTGCAGGTAAAATCCTGGGGAAGCCACTGAAGGTGACCTTCACAGCTAAGGCATCTTTACCGGTTGTGCGTGCAAACATACAGACTCCCATGAGGAACTATCAAAGGAGGGAGTGGAGCATTGGTTTCCGTGTCAGACTTGTTTGTTTGTGGGAGGTTATTGTTGTGTGTGATGTAAACCTGAACAACCTTGAGCTGTGAATTCCTCCATAATACGTTCCCTGGTGGGCTATAATGATTGTGTGATATCTGTTAGCCGAATAAAAACATCAACAACAGCTTTTGGCATGGTACATACTTGAACTGTGACATACTAAAACATGTATCAGAGAATATTTTCATTGTCCTGTCTGTACTGTGGGAATGATTTCTGTTCCTTTTCAACCTTAACTGCACAGTTTCACTCAGACCTGATATGGTAAAAACTTTACAATCCTCATAAAAGACTATTGCGAACAGTTAAAATGTATTGCAGTGAAGTATCATCACCTATCACAACATATTCCCAGTAAGCACTAGTGAGGTGGCATCTGCAGTGCTCAAGGCAGGATGGCAGCCATGCAGGATAGCACCAAACCAAGCTGTTAGGCCTGCTGTCTGCTAATCCATTCCAGTGTGGCAGCACAGTCGGTGAACCCCATGCAAGCAGCACTTCAGGTCAACAGATATGGTCAATACATGTGGTCAGAACATGTGGTCAGGACAACAGTTCTATTGGACCGTGACTAACAGCGTCTGTGATAGAGGTGTTTGGTGTGTGCCTCTCTTATTCAGAGAGTGTTTGTCTTCCATCCTGCCTGCTTATCTGCAGCTATATGTCTTCGTGTGTATGTTTAGGGCTGTATATCCTTTTTGTCTTTGTGCACTTGTGCATGTTCATATGGAGCGTGTTGCCAGGAGACTTGGCTGCCTACATGGGAGACAGGTGAGACATGTAGCAGGGACAGGCAGGTTTTTGGAGCAGCCCCACCTCTCTGTAACTTTGGACCGTTGATGTGTCTGTCTTAATACCAGCGTGTGTCAGCTGTCCTCAGCATGCAGAAGCACTGGAGTGTACAGCTCCAGTCTGCTGCTCCTCGGCCTCACTCGTTTCCCAGTCGCTCCCAGGCCCGCCAACCAGGCTAGACATGGCACAAGGCAGAGGGCGAGCACCACACGACTCAGGCTTGTTCACCCGGCTTTTGCTTTTGTTCAATATGTCATTGAATATAATATCCATCCATTCATCGAACCATCGTCAACCGCTTATCCTGCGTACAGGGTCGCGGGGTGAATATGATATCACTTTTTCCTAATAATATATGTTTTGTACTCAGCATATGCTTCGTCTTCTGAAATTATTTGCTATTTCAACAGCATATCAAGGTTTCACCGAGCAATAAAATTATTGTGGAGTTGGTTTTATGCTGTCAGGTCAAATTATTCCACAAAGTTTGGAACTTACAGTGGAAATGAGACCACCAAGTTATGATCTACACATACTGGGGTTAAGAAACACAACTGTGAAACATTTATAGTATGCTTAGCGTTTTATGGAAGCTTTTATTGCCCATCTGCCATGGGCACAGTTGTAAGTGTTTTAATTTACTGTTACTGTATGAAACTCTTCTTGAAATATAAATTAATTGCTCTGTTTGTATCAGAATCATTTGCTCCTCTTTTCCATTAAATTGTCATAAAAAGATCAAATACAGTTATTTTCAAATATATATATATGTAGTCATCTATGCACTTAATATAATCTCTCTCTCACATAACAACTGATAACAACCTATACTATATGTATGTCAGGTTTTTTACATGTTAATAAATGCTGTTATACACTCTTATCCTCTAATCTTGTCATAGTTAATGAGGTCTAATTTGAGCATCTGACTTATGACTAATGGTCATTTCCATTAATGAGACAATAAGCAAAGGCAATTTCGCCCACAGTCTGTGATTAATCACAAAGACCAAGGTCAAGTGATTTGGTTTTATACTGAAAAACTGATACAGGGCATGCAGGCAAGAGGAACTACTGTAATTATATTGTACAATAATCCATTGAGGAGGGAAGTGTGGAGCTTTTCCTTAGGAGGGAACTTAATGTATATTTTTAAACATATTCATTGTGAGAAATAGATTTGTCATATTCATGCTGAGAATGTAGTGTCTAACTGTCAGACAATTCTAGCCTATACTGTCAGGAGAAGGGGGTGGTGTGGCAGGATTTTGAGGCGTACTATATGGTAACGGGAAAAATTACTGTGTACTCTGAGCTCAAACAGCTGTGCCCCCATTTATTTGCTGCCAAAATTACCACTAGGGGTAAGTGTGAAAAAATGTTCTTTTGTGATTTTGGTGAAGTGATGCTTTAACAACACAAATATTGTTGTTGTGAACCAATTTGGTAGTGACAGGAGATTCCAATCCTGTGTTTTGAATGTTGGTGGTGGGGAGCTACTTTTATATGCAGTTGGATCACAGATTTGGCCCTTAAGCCTCGCCCCCAGAGTTCTGATAATGAACTTATGTGTTACGACATTTAAACAGGCAGGCCTGGACAGCCTCTCATAACTCAGAAAGGTTATTCTCTGGCAGGAGATATAGATAAATGTCAGCAACGTAGCTGAGGCTTTACTGAAACAGAGCAGACATGATGCTCACTGCTGATATTTACACAGCATAGCCGAGTCTGGAGGATGGGGGAAGATATGGCTTGCTGACAAAATCAGTTCTCACTCGTATTCTTGTCCAGTTTGAAACCAGAAACGAACTGAATCTCTTCACATGTCAATCAATACATGCAGTATGTCATGCAAAATAAGCAATGCCACTTCATTTGGCTTGCCTAAGAACGTCATGTTAATACTGGAATATACCTGATAGAAATAGAAAGAATAGAAATGTACTTTACACTTGATTTTAATTGACGCACTTCACTTTTTCCCCTCTACCCAACTCATAGTGACAGGGGTTGTAGACCAAATCTGACCTCAGTCTGCTGACATTAATCTAGGGAGATCCTGAGGCATGTCTCTGCGAGAGGTTACCCCCAGAACTCAAATGAGGGATGGGAGGAGGCAAAAAGGAGGAGAGAACAGAGAAAGGCCAATTTGTGTATTAGCCCCAGCAGCAGGGCAGGCAGGCACTTAATTCTGTGGAAGCGCATCATTATATGCACCATTTACCAGATGCCCATTTAACATGCAATAATTAGATCACTCAGTTTGGAGAGAAAAAAAGCAGAGACGTGGGCTCCTTAAATAGGGTCCCTTGCCATAACATTAGCAGCCCCCCACAGGGTCACTTGTCAAAACAGTTTGAGAGATTAATTCTTTGGAGTGTCGAGGAGAAAAATGTATAGGCAAGCCCTACTTTTGTTTCTCTCCTTTGTTCTTTGTTCTACAGTTTTCCACAAAAATGACACACACAGGGCTAAAAAGCATTTTTCTACAGCAAAATACCATAGATTCTTACAAAATGGATAAAAGAAAATGTTAATATTGGATGCATACAGTCCTATCTAAAAGTTATGATTGACAAAAATATGAATAATAATGGAGACGGAATTCCCATTATTGTGAATTAGGAAGATCAATCAGATTTTTTTCCCTGTGATTCATTTACAATGATTTCCAAAAGTGTGTCACTGTTTTTTTGTCAATCTTTGTGAGTCAAACAAATCCCATAATTGGATTTTCAAATATTTCCTCTACACAGCAACCTCTCTCAACTGTTGTTTATTGATACTGATCATCACATTTCTCTTCACTTCTAAACCTATTTCATCTGAACCTGTCTCTAAATAAATTACTACTGCGTGTGACTTTTATGGTGCAAACCAGACAAAATCCCTCTCTGGTGAACTCAGTTCTGTTTGGTTTGTGTTAATAATGCCCATCTATTTCAGATAGAGAATAATTTCGTTTCTCTCCAAAGCAACTTCAGTTCATCACACACACAGTCACTGCACAGTCCATTCTCTCAACCAGGGAGCAGATAATAAACTGGTTAGAGAGTCTACGCCGCGGTAGACCCAGTCGCTCTTGTGTGATGGGCCAAAGCCTGTGCGCTCTGTAGTAGATGTTGAATCCTCTGCCTTTACTGGTGTCGTTATGGAGATGTTAATAGAGAAATTCATGAAAGACATAAAGTAAAATAGGTCATCATCAGCTTTCAGCCTTTACATTGTTGGTGTGTGTGTGCTACAGTATGCTCCTTTCAGCTGAAGGCAGCCATGGAGCACTGGTACATCCCCTGGGCCAAGCAGAATGACTGGTACCTGAGGAGTTAAATGGCCTGAGGAGGACACGGTCCACCATGTCTGTATTCTGTAAAGCTCTATAGAACAGACTAACACAATGCTAGAGGAAAAGGTGTGCTTCATTTATGGCCTAAAAATGTGTGTAGTGAGGCTAGAGTCATCCGTTGGTATCCAAGGTGTTCTGCAGTATATATATGGCACAGTAGATATTTAAATGAAGCAGATGTGCATCAAGAACCTTTGAGATGAACGAAATGAGATGTTAAAAAAATCACCCAACCTTAACTTTATTCTCTTCACAGCCTCTTTATCCTCTTTTACTTTCTTTTATTTCACAGCTGCTCTAAGTTGGGTCCATACCATTGCATACAGTAGACACTTAAGTGCTTTGATTATTTGCCCAATGATAGATTATTATTGATACTCAGACCAACTCAGAGAATAACGCTAATCTAGTATTACTATTACAAAAAACATGTACAGCATGGTTACTAAAACCAACCAAGGTCCATTCTTAAAATGTCACAAAGCTCTATGACTGTAATTGACAGTAAGTCAACTCTTCTTCACTTAGAAATTAAAGGTGTTTTGTGAGTAATGCAGCCATTGTCATCCAAGCTGTCAGTGTTGGCCAGAGATGATATACCCATTTAATAATAGAAAGAGCTTTTATATGACTGTGTCCCTGGGATTGGCAGGCTTTGATTGGCTTGCAAGACCATTTGGCTTTGCAGATAAAATGAAACTACCTTCAGCATAATTTATAGATGCAATTTTGTGGGACAGTCCTGATCTCATATTTGATATGACAATTTAAAGGTGCGTGTGTGTGTGTGTGTGTGTGTGTGTGTGTGTGTGTGTGTGTGTGTGTGTGTGTGTGTTCATGTGTTTGCGTGATCTGTAACAAACTTTTTCAAACTGAGCATGTTGAACCTCATATGACCTTTCTGACAAAGATACTTATGAAATTCTCACACTATACCAGTAGTTAAAGACAATCAAAATAATTTCCCTTGTTGATGTGCTTCAGTAAGTCTATTGGTCTCATATTGTGTCAGTCCACAGAAATTACTCTTTAAGGTTAACCTTCAACCATCACCTGCACAAATGAGTGACCTCACCCTTCCACAAGACCCAGTTTCCATTTTGGTTACATTACATTACCTAACATTACCTAATTACAAATTAAATCAGTGTCGGTTTTTAACATTATTTCAAGCGTTAATTAACATATTTCAGAGAAATGTTTGAGATCTTTCTGTTCTTATAAGTAATGAAGAAAAACGGAAAACAGCACCCTAACTGCCATTGCGTGCTGAGAGAACAAACAAGCATGCAATCACCCACTCTTGAAGTGAGTTATATCTATCATGAAATTTTAAATTTGTCTGTAAAATGTCATAGAATGATATTGTCACATGACAGCAGCACATCAGTATGAACCAGTAATGAAAAAATAAACAATTGCATCTCTGTCTGCAAGTGGCGTAGAAGTGAATAAGCCTCCATGCGACCACTGACACGTCTTATGTGATCCATTAAAGTTCAGGAGAGCCTGCTTGGGTGAGGAAACTGACCAAACTATCTGTGAAGCAGAGGCATTCATCATCTGAAGATAAAATGTGTTCTCTCAATATGGCTGTAATTTTTTACAGCCACACAAAGGGGCTTTACTGTCGGCAAAGTCTGGTTCACAGTGACATCGCTACAACAACCAGTTGGCAGGACACAGGACACTAGGATGCCATCGATTTTTATAAGGTTACAATATTGTCGGATTCTGCAATTTGAGAGACACCACAGTGGTTTTTAGAAAAACATGCAGAGTCCTTGCAAAGGGCATATTATAGGGGCATTAAATTGCAAACAACATGCATTTTACACTAACATGCTGGTCTTGAATGCGTGTGACATCATGGTGTGTGCAAAGTTGTCTTTAGAGACTTTGCCCTGTGGACAAAAGGGCCCTATTACTTAAATTAGCTCTATTAGTGCCTCTGTGGGGACCACTGAGTCGACCAAACTCACAAACCTGCTCACAGACTCAAAAACAGCTTTTGCAATGCCACCCCTCTATTGCCCTCCAGTTTCTTACTGATTTACATACAAATTGATCTTGAGGTAAATCAGATGTCACTTTTCTCCGGGTCACGGAGAACACGCTGAGATAATGAAATCAGGGTCCGCTGAGTGCTACACTTGCACAAGCTACCAGATGGGTCTCTCCCTTAATGCAATGCCTCAGTCCGCACGTGTGTGTGAATGGGTGGGTGCCCACACATGTTGGTGTGAATGCACATACATGCGTGTGTTTGTGTATGTAAAAATGACTTAACATCTTCAATTTATTTTGCCAATAAAAAAGTAAATGTGTGTGCTCATGTGTGATCATTCCTTTGACAGCTCTGTATAGAATACATGCTTCTCCTGTGACTTTGGGGATTGCTGTGATTTGCTTTGTGAGTAAATTTCTGTTACGTATGGTGTTCTCTTGCGTGAGAGAAAAATACGAACACTGTGGCCTGCAGTATTTTTTCTGTTCATGGTTTATTTTCTTTATACTGTAAATTTATAATTGTCAAGCATACAAAGTTCATTAGCTTAGACCAATGAATCACTCCTTGAATGAATTCCTCCAAGCTTCCCCCTGAGAAGAATAAATGACAGATAGTTTGGCTTGAAGTAGGAGGTACCAGAGAGGTGACAATTAGAAGGACGAGAACCTGATGGACCATCACATTCCATTAATGTTGTCTGGGGAGAAATTATAGAGAACAGCAAAATGTGCCATGTCTCTATCGCGGGACAGACTGACTTTGGGGAGAGTGTAGGTGTGACTGATGATAAGGGTATATAAAAGGCAAAGAGTAAATGCATACAATTATTTAAATGAAATTTAAGGACCATGCAGGTGTGTTAGCACATTTCTTCTTCTTCTTCTTCATGAATTACATATACAATATCCAATTTCTTATGGCATGCAATAATGTTTTTGCTAGATTCATATGTTGTTACAACTTCACAGGCAGCCCTTGGCATCAGTTAATTTCGCAATAAGAAAATGAACCTGCTGAAACTGGTTTGAGTTTGGACAATGTACTCAGTTGTCTATTTTTGTTGTAGTGAAATGCAGATGAAACATTGCTGTGAGAGGTCTGTCACCATAATGTGTGATCTTTACTATGCTTACACTGTATTAAATAGTCATACAATTTATATCATATCTTTATGATCCTCTTCAAAGACACAATATTTGATTAGTTTGTACCATTCTGGGTCACCATATCTCATAAATACAGTTCTGCGGTGACAGAACTTGCAGTGATGTGAATTCTCACCACACTTGCAAACCTTTCAAATCAGCGTGTTAAAACATTGAGATAATGGAGCTCTGAGGAAAACAAAACCAGAAATCATTAAGCTATCTCAAGCAAGTTTCAAGTCTTTGATTTCCATACAGTAAATTTACTGAAATGCATAAAAAGCATGAGTAGCTGCCCGAAGGGCAAGGAACAGATGTAAAACACTGTGGTATGTTTTGGGAAATGTAATAAAGCATACAGTTAGTAACATTAGTAACATTGATTAAAAGGTACAAGTACTTGTGTAGTTCTTCCATATGTTTTATGTTGTTTAAATGCGCATGTCCTTCAGAGAAAGAAAGTGACTACCTGCAGCTGACAAAATAAATGCAAGAGACTCTGCAGACCTTCTGTGTTGTAATTCCTCTACTTCAAATCATAAATAGAATGAAAAGAAAGAGAGGAATGATGCGAGGCCCAAAAGTCATCAGTCAGACTGACAGGCTTGAAATGGAACAATACAATAGTCTCCTCCCCTCCTGGGCTGCAGACTGGTTTAGTATTTGTTAAATAACTCTTGTATTCATGAGATTGCTTCCAAGCACTGCCTCTAAAGCTATCCTATGGCAATCAAAAGAAATGTGAAAAATTACCGTTAATGTGTTAATTTCAGACCAAAACGCTGGCCCATTGCACGTGAAGTTATGAGTTAAATAAATACATACACATGCAGAGTGATTAATGTATACTTTGTGGAAATACAAGTTATGATGGAATAAATATTTAATGGCTGAGATGGTAATGGCAGTATATTATACTTTATGGTAACTGGGGTAAAAATCTGCCGTATATCGTATGTCCTCTTCCACTGGCTGTTTTATTGATACATTTTGCTATCAAATGAGCACAGAACAAGTTTCTACACTTGAATGAGTCAGTATATCTTCCTCCTTCATAAGACTGTCATCAGAAGATCAGAGAGCTTATAATGGCTCAGTAGTTTATTTTACTCTCAGAAGGTAGTGGAGGGAGTCTCTAGCCAGTTTCTGTGCTATGAGGGAAATAAATCAAAGGAACAATAACAAAAATGACCAGAGACCTCTTTGGGACCAGACTGCACTACTAAGGGTGATAAAGGTGAGGCCTGACGAGCTCTGAGCCAATGGCAGTGCTGTCTTGGCATAATAAATTTAACTCAAATTGCCTGCTTTAATTGGGATCATGCTCTTTGGACTGGAGTGTCAGGAGCCCCCAGTAAAAAGGCCTGACAAATGGGACACACAGATTTCCAGCACTGGTTAATGCAGTTATAAAGATTGAAAAATATTGGAGATGTCTGCAGAGTTGTAGTTAGTGCCAGGCTTTGTGTCGCCTTGAAGGGGAAGACTAGGCAGGCCTTAAAGGAACTACTGGGGTTACTCTAAAGAACTGTGGACCAGCCAAAACACCATACAAAGAGTGTAAAAACATTGCTACATATGTTACCCATTCTACCCAACTAATTCTGTCCAAATATCAATCCTATCTAACAGATAGGAGTTTCTCTGTCCACCTCGGTGATTATTCCTCTGAGATGGCTCCAAAGTTCTGTCTTAGGCCCCATCTTATATTCTTTGTATATGCTGCCCCTGACCTTCATTTTTGAGAGGTATGAGGACTATTGCAACTCCTTGTATGTGGGCTTAGACAAGTCATCTATTCAGCGCCTGCAGTTAGTCCAAAATGCTGCTGCCTGCCTCCTGACAGGAAAGAAGAAGAGGGACCAGATCACACCTGTGTTGCGGTCCCTCTACTGGCTTCCTGTTAATTAAAGGATTGATTGTTTTATGGTGCTGCATTTTGTTGGCTGTGGTGTTGTTGCTGTAGTCCGAGAGAGGCTCGGGAGCGCACATGTAGCTACATCCCGACCCGGTGCCATCACATTAAAAACCGAATGGTGGCTGTTTTAAGCAACAGATAAAACAGGCGTGTGCTTCCTTTCTATGTGAGGCTACAGCCCATTGACAATAAGGCAGTGAAAATTTGATTTATTAATAAGTGACTTAATTGAAAAACTACATATTGCCCCTTAATTTTATATGTTGGTTTGTATGAAAGTGTTCCAACATTCTCAGAGAAGAAAGAGGAATGGAAAAAAATTTGAAAGAGTGCCTGGACGGCAGGAGAACAATCAGAGGCATGATGACACACAACATCTGGAGTCATGAGGGAAACAGCATGTGTTCCTACGCCCAGAACCAGCAGGATCACTAAGTGCCCAAGCTAACACCACCAGCCTGCACATGCAGCCAGTTACACACAGCTGGCTGTGCACAAAAGATCGTCCAAATCACAAAGAAGAAGAAAAGTCGTGACTGGAACTTATAGACGTCTGAATGACTCGTCTTTGTTACTTAAGAATGTAAGATGAACAGAAAGTGATATATTACATATGGCACGTCAATAAATGGCTCCATTTGAACAGATTTTTAGTTTGAGGTCTGTGGCTTTTGGGGAAAAAGGTATGGGTATTTTTTAATGTTTTGATCACCACATTTGCTTCTATTCTATCGCACTGCATGGCTAGACCCCCACCTGGGAAAAGTGGTATCACAAACGATGTCAGAGCTTAGCTGTGTGTGTCCAAACACTGAATAGTAATTTAATTTAGACACCCTGATAGAGACCAGAGTTTGTTATAGTAATTGAATTTATTATTTTTCATTGCAGAAGACATCATGTCTATTTTGCATAGCCAGTCAGATTTTCCCATCATGCTGGTTATGAGGAGACTCTCAGGTGTGAATGTGACAACAGAAACACTTGGTCAAGCACTCCAACAAAGACAGACTCACACACGGAATGCAACCAGCAGTGCTCTCTGCCCCGAGGACCAGCTCAGTGTCAGTTTTACTCAACAACACACACACACAGTCAAACATACAGGGCTTGGACGGCGGTCCTGGGGGCAAAGAGGGATGTGATACGGAAATCCCTGTCCACTGATGTCTTCCTCTGATAACTGAAGGTCATTTGTCCCCTGTTTTGGCAAGACTCTCCATAAATCTCAGGCAGCTACTGCCTCCCAGTCTTTTCCAAGCACCCATCTTCTTCTTGTTGCCTGTAACCCAAGCAGATATCTACAATAAATAATGACACATCTGGACAGCTTCATCTATTGCAGCTCACTTGAGGCAGACATAACATGGCCACCATCCTGAGGTCTTCAGTGCATTAAGTTATAGGAGTCTACATCTACAGTACTTGCTGATCTAGTGACGGTTTGAAAAATGGCTTAAACAAGCTTGTAAATTCAAGTTCTTAAAACACTAGGAGATAACAGGTTTTCTTGTGTTATAGGCCTATGAACACTTATACAAAATTATATAGTTGATGGAGTGTTAATTTTCTCATCTAACGCCCCACTAGAAATAAGCATATTTCCTAAAATTTATCCATTAACAACTGATGCCAGATACCCGCTGGGTTCAACATGGTTATCTACAAGTTATAGCTGCTACTGCTTACAGTTTTTTTCAATTGCTAAGATGCAATGGTCAAAACTGAAGCCACTTTTTCAAAACTCTTCACACAGTCTGCATTACCAACATGCATCCTGGCCAAACAGTTAATCTCACCTCCAAAAGTCAATCAAACCACCAGAACACTTATACATATAAACATACATATAAGCCTCTAAATAAACTCATTCAGCCAAAACACTGGCAACAATACCCCCTCAGAAGAAGGAATCAGAAGGAATCAAAAGGAGCTTTATTGCCAAGTAGTGTTTTACACATATGAGGAATTTGCTGTGATGATAAGGTGCTACATGTAGACAAACATACAGTCAACATAAATAAATGTAGAAATATATAAATATGGAATGGAAGAACAACGTTGCAGACATATAAATGCGTTATTCTGGGTCTGTGCCATGCAGAAGTAACGCAACAGAAGAGAATATTGTGTACATAAATATATAAACTGACAACATAAAAATATACAACAACAAAGATCAACAATCAGCATACATTGTTAACACACTGACCTACAAAACACTAATAACAGGAAGCATTACTTACATTTGTTGAACTTTTATCCTTGAAATGTGACTGATATTTTATTATAAATCAGTATTTCATTATAGAATACAGTTGTTTTCAGTCAATTTGATACATTTCTCAGATCAGAATTGAAATTCTACTTTTTCAACCTCCACATCATGTATTCACTTGTGCACATCATATGTAAAAGCAATTTCTCAGTCTTTAGAGAAATTGCAAATTGCACATGCCTTGACACATTTATGCAAATTATTATGTACATTTGTCTCCTGTTTCCTACATTGTCATTTGTTTACTGTACGTCATTTTGATCACAATGTATTACAGTATACTGGTTCTTTGTTGAGAAGTCTTACCCCCCAAAACACCTAGACATAAGTTCATTGCGCAAGTCACTACATGCAAAATGGTTGAACACGTCATAATCTGCATTTTCCTACACATGTCTATTAGACTTGTTTTGTAAATGTGTCCTACAGTAAATTGATGAAGTTCTGATCTGTTGTGCTGTGAATAAGAATCTGTGGCCCAATAGACAGGAACATCAACCTGAGGGGGTGTTTTCATGTTTCCATTTCTTATTTTGTAATTGTTTCTGTTGTGCTATGCAGTGCTGTAAAATAGTCTTGTTTTTTTATTTTCTGCATCACAATGACATGCTCTGTCAACAAATTACAGTGCATACAGTAAAAGTGCAACTGTGAATCCTGTCCAATCTCTTGCAATGTTTATTGTAACTCTGTACTGTTGAAATTGATGCCATACAGAAAAAGTACAGCCTTGTGCATTTTCATTGTCATCAAAAGTTTAGCCATAGTTTACCAGTACAAATAGTTTTGCAAACGTATCAAAGCGACTGAGAAATAATGGAAGAAACCTGTAACATATTTTCACTGTATTGACTGTACTATATATGTTACAAGAATGAATCAGAAATGCATTCAGTAATTTACTTGTGAAAAAAAGAAGTTCCTGACATTTCAGTGCTGCAATACACTTTTTTTCAGTTCTTTACATAGTTAACACTGGTACATGAGACCCAATGACCACAGTCTGTAATTGATGTACCATCCCCCTTGAACCAGTTCTGCCAAAATATAAGCACATTTCTTGCTTTACACTCAGCTTGCAGTTTTACAGTAAAACCAAATTCAAAACATTACACATATTTCTCTAAAACATGAAATGGATGTAAATGATTTTCTATATATATCTGTCCAGCTACAGCAAAAATGCAGGAAATTTTGTTTTGAACGTGTTTTTAACAGTTTTGGACACAGTGTGTTAGCATTTGAAAAATGTGCTGCAGATATACATGTTGTTATATACATGTATGTTTTGCAGGTGGTGAAGTAGTAATGGGAAAAGAGTTTATGGATTTTGGAGAAAGTTGTCATTGAATGCATTTTGTGTGAAAGCAATGAAAAATGATTCACAGTTTGGTCCACAAACACTTCTCTTTCGCTGACTGTGTGAAGAGTTTTGACAATGTGACTTCAGTTTTGACCAATGCAGGTTAGTAATTGAAACAAACTGTAAGCTTAAGCTAACTTTGTAAACGCCTTTGCTGAAAATAATTTTCCAGTTGTCTCTGTCTGTCAGATCAGACATCTGTTATCTCTGGTGGCTCATTAGATATTAGAGGACTTGTTTATTTGTGTCCCGTGTCTTAAAGAGGACACCACAATTTAAGATCAGAAATTTGACATCAAACACATAAATGTAACATGATTACATATTAAGGGAGAATCTTTAAAATGTATTTTGGAAAGTAAAATATTATTGATAATATTAAGTGAAATATAACACTAATTGGTATTATAGGATCCTACTGAGTAAATAAAGATAAAAATATTCTAACCTTGAAATGCTGCCGCCAACACTGGTTTGACTTAGACCTAAAGGGACCTAGAGGGATGATGTGTTTTGGCAGTGCATGCTGATGTTAGAATTTACATTGCAAGTAAATGGCATTTTCCAAATAAAATTGATCATTGGAAAATGTACTCATAATTTTTTATCTTAAATCAGTCTTTTATGTAACCTCTGTGCAATTACGCTGTTGCCTTGTTTCACACACACACACACACACACACACACACACACAACGCAAAGACATAGCAAAGGCATTCAACCAGCCAAAATCATTTTCTCACATTCTCATGCAGATGGCGGTTGCTGTGTACGTGTGTGCGTGTGTGCATGTGTGCGCCTGTGTGTGTGTACGGGGCATACTTTTGAGAGCGGCAGGTTTGGCCCCCAAGGCGATGACAAAGCGATCAAACTCTATGTGTCACATATAAATTGCTTTGACCTTTTTTCCTCTCAGACTCATGGCTCGATGGCAACAAGGGACATTTTACCCAACTGGAAAGAGTGCTCAAGTCCGCAAAACATGAGGAAATGGCAAGGAAGGAAATTAACAGTGGTAAGTGTTTGTCCTCTACGGGGTCAAAACACACCACTTTGTTCCCTTGTGTTTATGCTTTGCCAATTTCCCAAAAGACATCTAAAAAACCTTCAGCATTTATTTCAACACTTTGTGTTCTGAAAGAAAATTCAATTTACTCATGATAACAGATGGTTTGATTGTGAAAACAAATGTTGCTCTCTATCACAAATTCTTGCTATAACTAGCAGACAGGTCAGCAGTGTTAATTCAGGTGCAACGGTGTAGCTGCCCACTCATGTACCATTTACCATTATACTGCTTAACCCTATTAACTAGAGTGGCCATTTTGTTTTGGAGCTCTCAGTTGTCACACTCTTGACCATTTTAATACATTTCAATTCTTGATGGCTGCATAAGTAGACTTCATAAATGAACCTGTTGTCTGCGGTGGCCATCTGGCCAGAAGTCATGTATATAAATGGACCTCTAGACACTTGACTTCTGTAGCTATCGGCCGTGATTACTCTCTTGGCCTAATACAATATTCATGCATTAGAGTAGGGCATGCATTACTTTCTTTCTCCTCCTCATGCTGCCGTCGGTAATTGAAATTTCTGAAGTGCAGCATGTTTAATAATGGAATTAATTTCCCATGCAAAGTGTATATGATTGACCATGCACAGGGAGCAGAGGGAGCAGGCTCCATTTCCAGTGAGGAGGAGAAAATAGAAGGCTGTTAGCCATATTTTTATGAATTCATGATAGAAATAATGATAGTAGCATTATTTAAGATGTTTGATAATTTTAATTACATTGTATATAATATTTTCTTCCTTGCAATAAACAACTATTATAGCAAAGACAGCAGTGTGACCATTTTTTACAAGGGAACACATACAGTACCACATCTGTGAATTTTGGGAGGAGAAAGATTAAAAAGAATCTGAAAGAGGAAGAAATTGGGGGAAAAGCACAGAAATATCAAAAGCCCTTTAAAACAAATTATCCTTGTGAAGGCTAATGATCAAGCCAGTTTGACCTCTCAAGCAGTTAATGTGGAACAGACTGTTCCTGGCAAGCCAAGTCCAAATGATAGGCCATCATACGGAAAGAACAAAGGAGCTTTCACAAGAACACCACTCATTGCTGCATGGCTATGTTTTATGAAGGCAGGGAATAAAAGGAAGCGTATGTCTGGCTTCAAATGCTTATTTCTGATGCAGACAGGAAGTGTGTCCCATTCTGCTTTCTTCTTTTCAAGACTCTTCGCATTGCTTGGTTTCCCACCCACATTTTGATTACAAGCCACTTGTCCTAACCATGTCCTCCGTGTTACATTGCTTCTTTTCTTGCAAATGAAACTGCAAAAAAGTACACCTGCCCTCTAGTAGCCTACACCATGCCCAATATATGAGAAAAATAAAATACAAACAAAAATGTTAATACATAAAGAACCCTTATGTGCTTTGTTTAAACACAAAATGCATACAGTAGTGCAAACACTGAACACTCAAACTATGCAGAAGAAATCTAAATCAATGCCATCTTTAATGACCATACAAGGATACTCTCGAAATTAATTAATTTGTGCAGAGAGCATAAGACAAACACACATTAATTTTGCTGCTTTTCAGTTGACAAAGAGGGGTGAGGTCAGCAGGAGGGGAGGGGCTAGCACATTGAGAGTGTGATGAAAACAGTAGGCTCAGCACAATAACAGTGTATGTCCCAGCCAAGACATATTAGGTTAATGAAATGTTCACAGGCTGTAATTGTTGTAATGAGTGGACAGACTGTGAAGAAGGACAAGAGAGATGCAGCACAAATCAAGGACTGTAGAGGAGAAACCAGAGACAAAGTGGGCGAGGTGAACATTTCCCAAAAGTAATTTTTTCCGAAAACAGACAAATAAGAACCCTCACCTAAATTAGACGGCAGTGACATGTTCATTATCTGATGATAGGATTTTGCAGGACAAAAAACACTCATATGCAGGGATTTTCAAATGTTCCGCTTTTTCAATTCATCTATCATTTTTGAACATGCCCCCGGCATTTTATGACAGCAAAAAAAATAAAAATCTTGCTTTGAATACAAACACACTCCATATTTCTGTTCATTAAACAGAAAAATGGTTACATTTAGCAAGCAGATGCTACAGTCTAGTAATTTCCAATAAATAACCTCAATCATTCAAACTATAAACACATTCTCATTTTCTCACATTCTCTGACAATTGAACAGCTCAGAAATGAACACAGATCAAGAACAACATTAACAGATCATAAAATGCAAGGATGCGGTGAAGAACACAAGTAACTCAAAACAGGAATGAGTGGGTGGTGAGAGAGAGAGAGAAATAAAGTAAACATGAGAGCAACACAGAAAAGGTGAGAAAGCATCAGAGAATGACAAGAGTGGGAGAGAGGGAGTTACAGAGAGACATTTAGGGGAGGACTGAGTCAAATTCAAATACCCAATGATTACATCTCTTAAAGTGTCAAGTACATTTCCATTTAAAGTGCTTGCTTAAACACCCATGAAGAGGTGTTCTCCAGCTGCTACGCACACAGTAATGACTAGGTAGTCTCCTTAGACCATCAAGCCTTTGTTGTTTTCTTCCTCAGCACTTTGCCTCATCTGCCTCAGCTTTAAAACAATATATTGTGTCTGTAACAGATCCACAAGCAAGGGCCGAATGCCCCGTAGACATGATGCCACCTCAAAGTTACTAACCGCACAATTCAAAAATTTACCTGGAACTATTGCATTTTTTTGTTTAAACGGAGACCTTTTGCCACGTTTGCACCTCCCGTCCAGATTAAAACGGCAAAAACAAAGTCCTAAAATTAAGAAGTTTGAAAATGCTGCCGACCCCGTTTTTCATTTTAAAACTTCAGTTCAGACAGGGAAAAACGGAGAACTTTAGAAACCATGACGCAGAGACTCACGTTTGGCTCTCAGATTGGAAACACAACGTTGATGATGACAGAGTTTTTGATTTGGCATTTTTCTAAAGTATCTTTTAGGGCCGACCCTGAATAGTCAAAGATTCGATGCTTCGATAGGTGGAGCCTGGTTCGACTGTCAATCTCACAGTCGAAGCTTTGCTGCGAAATGAGGATCATGCCATTTTGGCAATATGGGCGATAAATAAAAAACATTTTAATAAATGCAGAATCCAGAATTGTAACCCTAACCCTCAAGGTAGGGGGCATCAGTGCACATGTGGAGCCTTGACTTCACCGAGTTGTCCGCACCTCGCGGGACATTCGGGTCAGTTATCACCATTGATGAACCACACAATGAATATTACATCGTTTTTAAAAAGTACTTGAAATAGACCCACTAGGAAAACGCGACGTGCATGCAGCTGTCGGCCGCATGGCATGCATGCAAACTCTGCAAAAGACCAGTGAATGGCAGGCGAGCAGAGAAAAAAGGGTCAACAATAAGACTCAGTTTAGCTGGAAATGTACAGTGTAAGTTACAGTGACTAATGAATAAAGACTACAGCTCTGCAGCAAAGCGGAGTTACAGCGTGTGTAAATGCTCCATTATACTGTTCTATTCACCAGCGAGTCACTAATTTTGTTTGACTGCTGTTTGTTGCTGTGCAGGAACAAAATCAGCAAAGTTGCATCTAAAACGCCCCCTAGAGGTAAGGGTAACTGCAGAGTCAGGTGATAATTCTTTAACCCCTTTCACATCCCACATAATCATTTGATCCATTGTTATCCATGTTAATATGAAAATATTTATCAGCATGGCTTTAAAGCAAGACTGTAAGGTAGCTGAATAGTGGCCACTATAACCACAAGTGACTATTACAGAATAATGGCAATAATAATAATAATGCTAAAACAAAGGCAAATAAAGGTGTAGCAGCACAAATACAGAATAGCAGCAGAGTCAAGAAGTCATTCAGCTGACTCAGCAATGTTAGTTAAACAGCAATATCTATCTAAACATTAGCTTACATTAGCCACCATAAGCTACTGGTCATACAAGTAAGGGTGTAGCTGCAAAACCTCTAATGTGTTCAAGCAAGGATGTGTTTTATTATCTCCACAAAGCGTAAGCATAAGGACCCATCAGACTTAAAAGTTTTGTGGACCGTGGTTGTGGTGATTCCCAATTCCCAAAATAACTTTTTTATTGACTGAGCATACTGTAAAGTAGGGCTGTCCCTGAATAAGGATTTACATAGTCGAATCAGAATTATCAAGTCCTGCCTATAGTCGACTGATAGTCGAATCATGTGTGTTTTTGTGCGTGATGATTGCGAGCGCGGGGGGGAGGGGGCGGGGGTTACACACGGTAGCTCCGCTTTAATCTTGAGAAGCTGCTGCAGAGCTGCAGTCTCTATTCATTCAACTTACTCTGTAAATTTCCAGCTAAACTGAGGCTTTTTGAAGAACCTTTTCTCTTTCTCTCACCTGTCATTCACCGGTCTTGTGTGAGTTTTGCGTGCATGTAGTTGTCGGCAGCACGGCATGCACGCAAAACTCACACAAGACCGGTCGCAGTTCCTCATGGGTCTATTTCAAGTAGCCGGCTAAATATAAAAAAATATTCTTTGTGTGGTTCATCAACGGTGATAAATTATCCGAAAGTCCCGCGAGGTGCGGACAACTCGGCACAACACCAGTGAAGCCGGGGCACAGTCTCTTCAGCAAGTGTTCCTCTTCCGCCGCCACCACCCACACACACACACACACACACACACACACACAACCCAGGGTTAGGGTTACTATTTTGGATTTATTCACACACTTTAAAAACATCCTCCTCCAATATTTTTCATCCAGCAGCTGCTGTTCGACCCCACCAAACACACACACAGGCCACAGCAGCCACAGCCAACTACGCCGGCCATACAACCGACTGGTCAACCCGATTAAGATTATCTAACTATCTTCGCTTCCGAGCAGCCGCCAGAACAGTCCTCCCCCTCCCCCCTCCCCCCTCCTCCATACTTGCGAACCACACCCGATTATCACCGCTGCCATTCTTTGGGGGCACAAGGTCCAAGCCTGGTACACACAGACAACCACACTGCCATCGACATCATAACCAGGCTTGCTCCTAACCCCTCAACACCACAAAGTTCACGCACGTACTGACCTTAATCTCAGCTCAACACCGATCCATCAACTGTTCCTCGTTCTATTTCCAGAAATTAAAATCCTCTGCACCAGACTTAGACCCGTATCCCACATCAGTCCCTCAGTTTTGACCACGATCGTCACTCGAACCCCAGCTTCTTCACCTGGTCTCCGCACCACGACATCGATCACCAATAGTCTCACTCTCAATACCCTCCCATTGTTTTACTTAGGGTGGCATAGATCCAGAACATTCCGCAGCTTGTTTGGCCTGCCATTCCTTCCATTGACATTCTATCCTCAACCAGCTCCACCTACGCCCACGCATTTCTCAAATCAGAACCTCCACCATCTACGTATACATAAGTGGGACAAACCTATTCTAAACCTCTTTCGACCCTCGAAGCTACGTTCCTACTCGCTTTCTTGGCTTCATAAGATGCTCGACATTCACCACCACCTAATGCACCTACTATCATACCAGGCAGGCAAGCCTCCAACAGTTCCTTTCACTCTCAATCACTCTCAGATTCAACCTCAAACGAAGTAAACAGACCATCTCGGCCTCTCTCATTCAGTTATCCTCTTCTGCTTAAACTCTCGCTGAGCCCCTTCAAACCCATCCAGACCCACGTAAACCACATACAACATCACTAGGCCGCTCTGCAACACCCTCTTTCACCAATGAATCATGCAGAGCCGTCTCACGTTCCTGGTTGCCATCTCTGCCTATCCCATTCAAGATTCTTTGGACCCATACTCCAGTCACTCATTCCGCATCGGGCTCCTAGACCATACTGTCAAATTCTTTGCCGTCACTCTTCCCATGCTTACCATAGCTACGTCCGCAACAACCGCACAGACGTCCTTCGAACCAATTTCCGTTCAGTCCGTCTTTTGGGGGTTCATAAGCAAGCCACTTATCGAGACGAGTCCACACCCTGAGTCTCGACCCCCTGGGTTCCTAGCCCTCCTTCATCCCTCAATCCTCGACCCCTTCATCCCTCTCCCCTCGACCCCTTTTCATCCCTCCCCTCTCGACCCCTCCTTTATAACTATTCATTACAATAAACCACTATAAAATCTAACATTGATGTGGTCCTTGTTAGTGAACCGACATCCATAGAAAAGTTTTGTCTCATCTTGAACTGGAGCTTCTGCAGATTACTTTAAATGTTCTAAATAAATAAGAATGTTTAAATTCAGGTGTTTTAAATTTTAAACAATCTGAGACAAAATACACAAATGCTATCAATAGGTAAATTTATATTAACGTGTCAAATGGTAATAAAGACACTTGTAAACTGAGTGAGACCTAGAGAACTTTCTAATTCTCAACCACATTCACCATGACACTCCTGCTGACTGCATTCAGCATTGATAATCCTGTCACTTCCCATAGGTCCATGTATTAAAATGCAGCGCTTATGTTTGCCTTTGTGAAAGGCCTTTATTATTAAAGTGCCCTCACCTGCTAACACATTACAGCCCGTAAACAACATGAATGATGTGCTGAGCACTGCAGCCTAATACACATTTATTAAATTACACTTTTCAGCCACACATCAGCTTTCTCCTTTGATTCATTTCCTTTAATGAGTTTGCTGATGTAGACTGGCATGCTGTAATGAAAAGGTAAAGACAAGCAAGCAGGAGAGCCATAAATAAGTCTCAGAGCATGAGGAATAATGACAGGAGTTTAATGTCCAATTAGATTAAAAGGCTCTCTGACACAAAAGCAGGATGCTGAGTGCACTGCTCAATGAGCCTGTGAGCGACATTGATTAACGCTAAACGGATCTATTACTCTCATCCATGCTACTGATCAACAGCTCTACCTGCCGCTTCTCTAACACTAAACGCATGTGTGTGTGTGCGTGTGTGTGTGCATGTGCGTGCGCGTGCGTGTGCGTGTGTGTGTGTGTGTGCGTGTGTGCCTGCACCTATATCAATGTATGCAATTGTGTCCACTAGGGATGACCCCTGATAGTCTGAAGATTCGATGCTTCGATGGGTGGAACCTGATTTGACTGTCAATCTCATAGCGAAACAAGAATCATGCCATTTTGGCTTATTTGGGGGTGCTCAACGTCTGATTTTACATAGAACTACCAGTTTTCTCCCAAAAAGTTAATATACAGCTTACAATATAAATTTCAACATGTAATGCTGTAAATAAACATGTAAAAAGAAAAAAGCTTTTAATAAATGTTTTTAAAGTGCATGAATAAATCCAAAATTGTAACCCTAACCCTTAAGGAAGTGGGGTCAGTGCACATGTGTAGGCACAGTGTGTATATGTGTAGTGGCAAAAGAGGAACACTTGCCGAAGAGAGGAGCCTCAGCTTCACCATGGCCATGTAGTCCGCACCTCACGGGATGTTCGGATCATTTATCACCACTGATGACCACACAAAGCATATAATACTGTTTTTAAATAGTAGGCCACTTGAAATAGACCCGTGAGGAACCGTGACATGCATATAGGCCTATTTGTCGGCTGCAAAACTTTGCACAAGGCCGGTGAATGGCAGGCCATCACAGAGAAAATGGTCAACAATAAGCCTCAGTTTAGCTGTAAATGTACAGTGTAAGTTACACTGACTGATAAATAGAGACTGCAGCTCTGTAGCTCCTCAAGATTAATGCAGTCGACTATAGGCAAAACTTGACAATTCTGATTAGACTATGTAAATCCTTTGTCGGGGACAGCCCTGGTGTCCACCCATTAAGTATATTATAGATTAACAAAGTTCGTAACTAATGTCCAAAAAATCAGTTTGCGTATGTGTAGTATGAGTATGTGCTCCTGCTTCTTATTAATTTCATTGTGTAAACAAATTACAAGCTAACCCAAGAAAGTTTTGTAATCAGTTATCTCTGACGTATGAGTTTCATAAAGCACTAGGGCTGTCCCCGACTAAGTATTTATATAGTTAATCAGAATTGTGAAGTCTTGCCTATAGTCGACTGATCAAATCATATATGGGGGGCGCGTTAACACACTGTAACTCCGCTTTACTCTTGACAAGCTGCAGAGCTGTAGTCTCTATTCATTTGTCACTGTAACTTATACTGTACATTTCCAGCTAAACTGAGTCTTATTGTTGACCCTTTTCTCTCTGCTCGCCTGCCATTCGCGGTCTTTTGCAGCGTTTGCAGCTGCATGCACGTCGCGTTTCCCTAGCGGGTCTATTTCAAGTACTTTTTAAAAACGATGTATTATTCTTTGTGTGGTTCATCAATGGTGATAACTGACCCGAATGTCCCGCGAGGTGCGGACAACTCTGCGCAACAACGGTGAAGTTAAAGCTCCACATGCGCACTGATGCCCCCTACCTTGAGTTACAATTCTGGATTTATTCACGCACTTTAAAAACATTTATTAAAAACTTCTTTTCTTTTGTCATTTTTTATTTACAGCGTTATATGTTGAAATTTATATTGTAATAGGCTGTAAATTAACTTATTGGAGAAAACTAGTAGTTCTATGTAAAATCATAAGTTGAGCACGCCCATATTGCCAAAGTGGCATGATCCTTGTTTCGCAGCGAAGCTTCGACTGTGAGATTGACAGTCGAACCAGGCTCCACCTATCAAAGCATCGAATCTTCGACTATTCAGGATCAGCCCTATAAAGCACAGGGGAATTGTGTCCTTCTGAAGTCCGGCTGAGACCTGGTATCACTCCACAAAACATGATATGGGGATGGGATGTCTGTCTATTTTCATATTTTGTTTTCAGACACTTATCATTGTCTTCAGCTTGCATCTTCCATTTAAGCTAAACATTAGGTTTGCTGCAGGGGTGGGGGGGGACTACTTTGTAGTTGTGGCTCCTCATTATTCTGCTGACAGAGCTTTGTAGATCTTTTCTCTGTTGAGCAGAGGTAGACAGGATGATGAGAGATGTCCTCCTGTGGAGGAGTATGTCAACACCTTTGACATATAACACAGCCTACATTAACATTCACAGTTCACAGGATCTGGTGTGCACCACCAATATCAAAGAGGCAATTTCATGTAATAGACTGAGATCTGAGGTTCCTCTCTGGGATCTGTACAGTATTTATTACAGGCCAGAATCCATGTGTGAGTGATTAATAACATACATGAGAAAATGTTAGCTGTCTGCTGTCAGACTTTTCAATGCAAATGTGTTCTAAATCTTTTAAGAATTACATAATCATCATTGTTCTAAGGCTCATTTTCTAATAAATACAGTGTGTGTCATGTCTCATTTCCACAATTCATGCACTGAGGGAATATTGTTTTCCCTCAGCTTACTTTTACACTAAACACTAAGATGGAAAAATTGCATCTTGGTTGTGCTAATGGGACAAACTGAACTGGAAAAGTATAGATTTACAGTGAATGAAATCAAGTCACTGTTAGTCACAGTACCTTTCCCAGTGCCTTTCTCAGCCAGGAAAGTTAAAGAGTTTGTACTTGCATCACTTCCTTATTGTGCTGCCTGTGTGATGGGTGGTCCTTTCTTGGCCGGTGTGGTTTTGATTAAGGAAAGTAATCCAGGGTAGACCCACAGCCTCATCTCCAAAATGGGATGTAGACTCCACACTAAATTAATATTGTATGTATGTCCAATATTTATATACTTAAAAAATATACTTGCCGTGCAGTTATTTGTCATGTAAGAAGAAGAATTGGAGCAGAAATTCAAAAGAAGGACTTTATTGAGCATTAAATAAGGTTAAATGAGCTATATAATAATAATTATTATTATTTAGTCAAATTTTAAAATTAAATGGCAGTTTGTCATGTAAGATGAAATGGTTTGAAATTCAAGTCAACACTAATAAGTGTGTTTCTGCACACTGACAAGGTATGGGTATAACCTGTGGAGGTCAAGAGACACCAATCTCAATCTCCTTGACTGGCGTCTACCTTCTACAGTATAAATGGAAACTGCTTGATCAGTGTTTTTCAAAAGAGAAAATAAGGGACAGATCTGAAAAAAGGATGGAGCCACTGTGACTGAAACAGTTAAGTCATCCATTCCTGCATCCAATTACAAATCCTGTTACAAATCCTGCACACAAAACACAAAAAACTGTTAGAATTCTATAAATTCTATAAAAAAATAGAATTGTAAGGCAAAAAGTGTTAAAGCTATCATGAGAACATGTACAGTAATAGTGTAATATATACAGTAATAGTGTAAATAGAACTGTAATGCAGAGAATATTCATGGTACACACATCATTAAAATTCAGATCCTGCATACTCATTTACATGGTCTCATGTATTATTGCTTAATTACAGCATGCCAGTCACATAATGTTTTGATTACAGACTTACATCTTATATTGCTGCTGCCACAGTTTCACACTCAACACAAGCCTGCAGCCATATCCACATCAAACCACTCTTTCCACTATTTCGATTGCTACTGTTCAGCTGATTTATTTTTTGTTATGGTATCCAGCTTTGTTTAGTCCAGTTGTTATTTTTTACATAAGATTATATATATATATATATATATATATATATATATACACTTCCCACATCGACAAAGAAAAAACTCACAATCTTAACAACATTTGATCGACATAAAGGAAATATCTTAAATATAAATACTCATACACATACATCTATCTTTTTCCTTCACCAACTAAAACCTTAACAACAATCCGATCCAGCAGTCTAAATATATGAAAAACAGAAGAAGAACAGAAAACAAGCAAAAACCAAAAAACAGGATTTAGTATAAAGGTCATGTGGTGTCCGAACAATAATGCTACGATGATGTGTTGAGATGAAACCCGTTTGACACTGTTCTTGATCATAAAAATTTATTAAATGAAAGAGTTCAGCATCAATTACAAGCTCTGCAGCAGCTTGGAGAGTGACCCAGCCCGATGGCCACTCTGTCTCTCTGTACATCAAACATAGCTTATATAGGATATGTTTAGGTATCTGTTAGGTACCATAGCAGGGTTTGAGTCTGCAAAATAAAAGGTCAAACCCATAGAAGGGTACAGTACTATTCTGAGGTAACAAAACAAGGGGTTAAAGGTCAAATTCTATAGAAGGGTTCAGTCCCTACATAACCACCAATCACTGCTCTCCCTGTAGAAGGTCACTGACCCTCTGTCCTGCTGCTACAGTGCTATTTTGAACTGTTATGAGTCAAATGCGCAAATATTGGATACCACAGTCACTTTTTTTAATGTACTCAATTCTTGTAATCCCCCCCCCCCATATGATTTCAAATTGAATTAATTTGTTCTTTTCAATGGCTATTGTCTTTTCCATGTTCAAATAATATAATATTTCTGAGTTTGAGTATCAGTTTCTTTAATGTGATTGATGAAAAAAGAATCCAACTCCACGGATACATCACCGCATCCTGTATATCTTGAAATATCGATGGATTAAAAATCAATTTCACACCCAATACCTCTAATAACCAATGTTCTATATCAGACTAAATCTTATTTTATGAAATAGTTATATAGTTGTCCAGATTTACATTTGGCATCAGGTGTTTATGGAAGCCGGGTCGCTAATCCTAAAAGCACCCATGTAACTCTTGAAGCATCTAGGTTCATGGAAGTTTGCCCATCTGATGTACTATAGTCCTTATGTTTTGTGACTATGTCCCCCATATGTCCTTTTGGGGTTGCTTACATCGTTGCATTGATTTGGTCTCTGTTGCAAGAGCTCTGTCTGTACTTAGGGGAAGCTGATTTTTAATGGATGTTGGACTTTGCAAAGGTTATACCTTGTCCATTATTATCATTTTCATGGACAGAATTTAATTTCAACAAAAATGTACCATGATGCCCACCATGCCAGCTACTGTTTCCATCTCTATCTTAAAGGGGCATTATGGAGTTTCCAGCAGCCACTAGCGGTACGGTTCTAAGATTGCAACCAGGTGTGTGCTCGTACGCATGCTCGCTTGAACTCATGAGCAAGCATAATCCAAAACACAACCACTGTCCTACAGAAATCCTGCAATAAACACAAGAACACCAGCATGCAGGCTGTAGCTTATCACTCAGACATGTTCAGGCTTTGTTATTCAAAATTCTCGGCTAAGAGGCAGATCAACACCGGCTCCGTAACGTTACTTAATTCAGCACAGCCAGCCGCATATCGGCACAATCCTCCCAGAATAAAGGCAGAGTGACAGCGGCTATAGACAGGCAAGGAGACAGCTTCACACAGTTTACTGGAAACTCAAGTAATCCCTTACTGCAACGTACAGTAATAGTTTTATCAGCTGCAGGTTGAACTAATCCATGATCACGGTACATTTACTGCATTTAGACAACACCTGCAAATCTTAGTTTTCGATCTTGCAAAACTTTTTTTTGGTAAGGTTTTGAGTTTTCAAACACTTAGTTTCAACCTTTCAGAACTTTATTTTCAGTTTTGATTCATGGCAGGATATTCTTCCCATAGACATCATCTGAACCTGTTTGGTCTGATGGGGTTCTGCACATAAAACTTTATTGTTGTTTTGTATCCTTATGTTTTGCTGTGAGCCAGTTGTTTTATGGCGTTAGTGGACTGCTTTTCGTTACCTGCCGTGTTGTCACTGTAGCACGAGAGAGGCTCGGGACCACGCACATTGCTGAATCTGACCCGGAGTCCCCACATTAAATGCAGAATAGTAGCTGATGCAAGCAACTGAGAAAACAGGCATGTGCTTCATTTCTAAGTGAGTTTTGAGCCCATTGACAATGAAAATTTGATTAATTTAATTGAAAAACTTACATATAGTCCCTTTAAGAGGACACTATTTTATGCATATTTATGACACATGTATGCAGTCACCCTACAGTTTGATATATAGATGATGTCAGTGTGGTTTTATATAGACTATCTTCACATTTTGAGGAGGTTTTCAAATAGCCAAGAAAAACTGTCTGTGAACTAGCAAGGCTTCTTTCATGAAGTGAATATAATTGTGGCTCCTCCTCATTCTGTTCATTTATTTTCACCTAAGAAAAACACAAGACATTGCAGATTCTAAATGAAATGCCTTGAAAACACTTTGCAAGGCCATTCTTCTCACCTTGTGGAGTCTAAATATTGAGCAAAGTAACAAAAAAAAGAAAATCCCAAATGATTCTGCTCACGGAGGGTAAAAATAGTGCAGTTTTAGCACTGTTGCAGCAGCAAGCCATTCAGCAGCATTTTAGATTTGCCATATAGGTTTGAATCAATTTGTCTTTTCACTTTTCATAAGTGCCTCACCTTGCCAATGCTATTGCCTAATTTAGTTCTTTGCGGTGGATAAAGTCTCATACACACCCCCACACTTTTCTATATCTGGATCTTCCCTGCCACCACTTCACAGCATTCAAACTCCATATCACCAAGACAACTCCACTGCAGTCCATGTGATCAGCGTTTCTTTTACTTTCTTTAGACACTTTTTACTTTACTGACAGACTAATTTCCTGGCAGAAAGCCCAGTTACTAGTCATGATATATATCAACAAATCATCTCATCATTTCAACTCAAATATGAGTCATAACAAATATTATTGATGTGTATCATGTCACAACATAATATGTTTTTGTCTGTGGCGTATTCCATATAAACAAGGCCTCATACACTGGAGAAGTAATGTCTATCAAACCCTCAGTGCTAGAGAATTAGCTTTGTGGAGCAGTAAAATCACATCGTTCTAATAGCACAAAAACTTAATTAACTAGGTGAGCCTTGGGGGCTCTTACAAAATGCCTCCCCAAGCAACAGCAGAGAGCAAGAATGACCCCCAGCTACCATAGACCTGCTTACTGATACAGAAAATATGATTGCTTTTCATATTCCAGTGAATTTTCAACATTTCCCATTTTACCTCAGGACACACAGTAGCTCAGAACACATTAGAATAGGTGCATTGCAGGAAAAGGGGTAGTGCACGTGGGCGTTATTAGCTAAATGAATTTTAATAAATAACACTGAAACATAATGAAACATAAGACAATATGAAAGACGAAATTAAATGCTTGTTGAAGTATGCAAGGCAGATAATAGGATACAGTAGTGAAACAGATGAGTTTAAGGAGGTGCGTAATACTGCATGTTCAATTTATATGTAAATCAATCCACCTAATAGAATGACCTCGACCAGGTGCCAGAGGGTAGGAAAACGAACCCACCCAAAAGCATTTTAGAATTTTGAAATCTCATGAGCTTATACGAGAACAGGGTGTCAGCCTGGTTCTGCAACAACACGTTAGAGAACAGGCTAATGAGGTGATTTATTTGAGTTACGCAGAGAGCACTGCACAGCACCCACAACAGTCCACACAATACACATCAGTGGCTTAGTCTGCACAGGGTGCCCATGTACAGGTACCTCAAGCAGGGCACAAGCTGCCTTTTTTCACCCTTGTCCGTGTCACTATGAAGTGGATGGATTGGTGACAAACATGCCACAACTATCTGCCACAATTCCACGTCACCTTTTTGTCCTGTTGGAGCCTGAAACAGAGATGCTATATGTCTGTCACACTGATCCTCCTTGTTAGAGAGACAGCAGCTTAATCAGGCGAGAACAAATGATGTGCTGCAAACCCCCCCCTGCTGTGTGACCTTTGACCATGCATGTACTGTAGACATGGTAGTCTGTCTCCCTGAACCCAACAATTACTGTATAGGTGAAAAGTAGATATTGTACAACATGAAAATCCTATGCATATTTCAACAATTTGTTCAGATTAAGAGTTTTTCTTTTCAAAAAACGGTGCGTGGGCGTGTTCTATGGAGCAAAGGTGCTATAGTCCCACTGTCTATCAGTTACTAATGGTGTGGAGCAGCGGGAGGCCAGGACACCTGCGTCTGCCGCCTGATAATGAATATGATGAAGATGGATAATACTTTACCCTGTCTGAAACAGTGCTCTCAGCTAGGGAGTGATTACTGCGGTAATTGGGATCCATGGTGGCTGCCGCTGGAGATACTGTTGATGAGGCTGTCGCGACTAAAATGTAGATAACATTGACATTACTCATATTGGACCCAAGAGTTCACAAATTTCACAAATCACTGCTGACAACCTGTGACCTCTTTCTCAGTTTTACTGAAGTTTCACTGTATATTTGTGCCGGTGTGACAATTGTTACACATTAGCAAATAGGCAGAGAAGCGATATGTTTGCAGACACAGGGATATGAGATATGTTTGTTTCACAGAGCATCACATTTGACTGACCCCTCCCTCATAAAGTCTTGCTGTAGTCAACAAGCGCATGGAACAGGACAAAAGAAAAAGCAACACTACCTAACTGACTGTGGCACCGTGTGTTTATCAACAGCAGCTGAAACCTTGACCATGTCCTCATGTGTCCCCTGCCACACCTGCCTGAACAACAGTGCAGGCTCAAAACAACATTGATATGCCAGTCACATAAAATGCACAGGGACAAAAACACTTTCCTAGAAAAGGAAGGAAAGCGCTGATGATATTACTTACTTTTTGGGGTATCAGTTGTGTCACTCTGACCACCTTTATCTTGTGCCACAGGGTTTGACATATTGATTATACTGCTGCATGAGCCATCTCCATACTTCATGCTGTTATTTTGAAAGATTTCAAAAAGAGATTTATGAAGACCCCAGAGTGATCATTACCTGGTAGCCTTGTTGTGCACCACTTTTTCTTTGGTGAGGTTTTCTGGGGTTCCTGAGGGACAATTGGATGTCCTCTAGGTAGTGTCCTAGTGCATTGAGGGTGCTGCGACTAAAGAGGGGGGTGGGGGCTCTTAATGACCATCTGCTCAGAGAGCTACCTTTTTTAATGAAGACGGATGTTGGGAAGATCTGACCAGGGGGCTTCAGGCAGGGGTCTAATGACACACCCTCCTATGTCTGGACCTTCTACATTGTCTTGTGTGCCCTGTTAGCCCTCTACCACCACACTGGCACCAATTCATTGAAACAGGCATCCAGAATCTGTGCTAGTGCTATCAAAGTACTCACACACACAAGCATGTTTTGTATGACACTATAACTGCAGTTGTGGCAGAGACTTAGCCTGAGCCATAGTTAAACTAAGATCAAATTCACGCTATTTGGCAAAAACTGTGAAAGTGAAGCATGAGGTGCATTTAGGAGCAATTGTGTGTATATTATGTGTCATGCATCCTGAAAACTTTTTCTGTTAGTCTAAAATTCAAAGAAGCTAGATTAACAGTACTAAAACCTATTGTAATCTCTTTAATTACAGAGATCATCAATAGAGTCAGTTCTTATGTGGCCATGTGAAGAGGTTCCATTTCTTCTCATAAATGTTTTACATATAGATAAAAACTCTACTCTACAAGCGTTATCTCCAGTTGGATCATTAATACTGTCTTACGCTTTGTCATTGAGCCACATCATGTTATGGTTGAGCAACTCAGATTAAATTGGATTGGCGTTACCTAAATTAAATTCCCTTTCACTCTTGAGCTGCATCTTTTGTTTGTCCAAGCTTCTTTTCACTTTGTGTTTATATTGAAGTCTTGGGAAATGTTTCTGTTGATTTGGCAGACTCAGAGTCCTGTGATTATGCTCCAGCGCTGAGGCCTCATCATCCGAGATGTGATTCCAGAGCAGCAGTATTAATAATATCCAAAAAAGAAAAGAGGGAGATTACAGCACCCACATCCTTAGGCTTCACCCCGAATGTGCGCTCAAATTAAAAGCAAGCCTGTGGCCTAACGGCAGTTCTAAACACGGGCGCTGTTGTGTCAGCAATCTTACATTAGAGTCCTCCTGTTTGAAAACACAGCAGGGAGCGGAAAAAGACAGAGTCTGCTGGAAAAGATATGGCCCTCTGTTCTTCTGCTGTCCGTTTTTTATTTTTTATCAGACATCACTCTTCTGTAAAGGTTATTAGAGACGTCTGATCTAAGATTGATGGATGGAGATGGAAGACGCTCAGAAGCCCATCTCTCTCACACTCATCTTCATCTGAGTGTTGGTACTGACAGTAGAGGAGCAGAGGAAAAGATGAATGGATGGGTCTTTTCTCCCTACTGTAATTCACGTACAGTGGATAGGGTGCATCTCTAAGAGCACGCAATTTATAGCCTTTTTTAGTTTAGACATCTTACAAAACATTAATTTAACACCATTGGCTGCAAACCAACATGAGTGATTTAAATGTTTATGGGAAACTTTTAGTGCAATCTCGGATATGGGCGTGTGGAACACTGTATTTGTCTAGTAATATGCCGTGACTAAGTATATGAGGTGCCGTGGGCTAATAGGAGCAGTTATAATGAGGGATGATACCAATAAATTGACATCTCCTACAGTCACCACAGTCCTCTCTGCAGTTGCAGCTAAAAGGATTGACTCAGCTTTCACTAACCTTGTATTTGACTTGAACTGTCATTAGCAAATCAAAAGCAGATTAATTAATCACAGGTCCACTGCATTACCTTAAGTGACTATTGTAATATAACTTAAAGAGAAATCACCCATGGTTTCTCAACTTGACAGCAGAATGAATGCTTTGCTACTTCCAGGAGTGCTGATGCTGTCATCAAGAAGAGGGAAATGGATTCTGTAAGTGGTGGAGAGTCTATTAGAGTATTAATTCGGATACAAATGGAGATCTTCACAAATGGTCAACACTTATATCTCATCTGGTCGTTTTTTCCACGCTCCTGCGCCAATTACCTATCTAATTTCCTTCTCTCCCCCTTTTCTCCCCCTCGAATCCTTTCCTTAAAATATACTGCTGTCCGCCTCTTCAGAGAATGTAAAGGAGCCCTTGGACTACCGCAAAGTGAAGTGAAATGGCATGTTTTTTCAGTTGTGAACTGTAAATGTTATCCAGTATGTGCATATAACACTATGTAATGTAACTATGTATGTAACACTGCTCTATGTGTCCCTGTTTGTCATTGAGAAGACGAGCGCGTGGCTACATGTGTTGTTGTTCTGCCTCGAGTTTAGACGCTCTACTATCCTCTTACACTCTGACATTTTGAAACACACTGCGCCTCACTTAGTCGAGGGAAGAAGAGGCCAGATCACAGTTGGGCTGATGGATAACTCCTTGAAGTTAGCAAGATCTCGAAGATGAGTATTTTATATAATCATGTAAACAAGGAGCTGACTTACCTTTGTGACCTTCATAAGTATCACATTTTGTCAATTCTTACATCTTTGCATGTCTGTTTTTCTTATTATTTTTTTCTGTAGCATATCTGAAACTTTGTGGCATTATTAAACAGACTGCAACCACCCCACTGGTGTACTAATAGTATCCCCTGCTGGCAAAAGAGGGAAAACTTCACACTAAAACGGATGGGTAGAGAAACGTCCTCTGTTCTGCAGCACATCACTGTTCTGCAGTACAAGACAATGATGAAAGTTTTTTAAGACAGCAGATTAGGCATATGGGAGTGAAAAGTAATATTGTGATGAAGCTGAAAGCACTACATGAACATAGGCCTGCTTTCACAGGCTTGGAGTGTAGTAATTAAATGTTACCCCACCAGAGGTCAGTACTACTATATATTCAAAAACATAATTTATTTTGTCTGAAATGTCGGGTGATCACTCTCAATCATCAAATGACCACGGTAAAATTCATAATCACTGGTTTTCCTGTTGCAAAGGTAAAGCTTTTAATAAGCGTTTAATTCAGCAAATAGTTTAACATGTATCTTTTATAAATAACACAGACAATTCCAATTTTAGATAATAGGCTACACTGAAAGGCCCATAAGCCAAGAGAAGTTACTGCACTTTCTGCAGCTGTCATCTACCATTCTGATCAATGCAAATTCTCAGCAGTCATTATCACTGATTGTAAACTCCAATTAGTCAGCATTGTCTGTTTACACATGTATTTTCATTTAGTGGATGCTGTCTGTCAAACTATAAGTTAATCATTATTGTGGTCTCTTCCGAGTATGTTCCCAAAGCTAGCATCCCTCCTCCTATAAACATACTGGTTTCCTTGGCAACCTGGAACAGGATCTACAGAGCAAACACTCCAGCAGCCAGGAGAAAAGTGCTGAACAATGGGGTCTGAGGAGAGGTAGAGGGTTAGGGGAGGAGGGGAGACAATGCAGATTCATGCAACACAATGTCACAAGCAAGGTTCAAATTATGAATAGGTGATGCGCAGTGGCATAAAGACTGGAAAGCAAAGTAAAGACTTTATCAAACCAACTTGTTGCCATGTGTCCTTTTATACCCAGCATTCACCTTACCACCACAAATGTTGTTTTTAATGCTTCACTTACAACAGATAGCCTGAAGCTGTCCTAAAAAAAACGTTTACAGGCTATAGCCTAGGTTATAAGTTAAGGCATAATCTTTATAATAAGGGCGTGATTTCACGTTTGTAATTTAATGAATTTAAATCAACAATTGTTTTTTAAAGTAATATTTGTATAGCAACATGTATATTCAGCTGAGCAAGAAATAGCCTATATTTTTTTGGCTCTATAAGGCTCTTATCCCCGCACACACGCGCGCCAACGGACACTATAGGCCACAGCAACTAGCAAAAAAATAATTATTTAATTATTTTCTGTTAATGTCCACTCAGTTTGAAATGACGTCGTTCACGTAAAGCTTGGTCAAGGGCAAAGGGGGTAGTCGGTGAAAGAAAAGGAGTTCCTGGAAACAGAGGAGTGAGGCGGGACGCCGCGGTTTAAACTGAGAGATTTCTCAGAGGCTTGACTTCTCTGCTTAGTGCACAGTCACACCCGCCACAAACTCTTGTGGCACGGCAGTCGATCTCCTGGTGTTATCCATCCTGACGGGGCCATTCATCCTGACATGTCACTTTGGGGAAAGCGTTTGCAACAACATCAACAGGTGAGTGAAGGCGCCATCGACAATAACAGTTTGATGAAAAACTTAACTGCAAAGTTCATACTTTTTTTTAATGTTTGGGGATACACTTGTAAGCACTTTTTTGATTAAATTCCAAGAAGATTAAATCGAGTAGCCTAGCTGCGGTTCATATGGATTATAGAGAAAACACTTATTTTTATAGCCTAAACTTTAACTTTAAAAGTTTGGATAATTGCACCATATAACCTGTTAACCCTCAGTCATCATGCTTATATTTAAATAAAATGCATTTCTTATTGTAGTAGCATGTATGTTGGCTAATATTGATTTATTTATATATTTGTAAACCTGAAATAATATTGTTTGATCTAAAAATACATGGTGCAGTTGTTTGGGGTTGAGTGATTTTCAACAGGTTTTAGGTTCAAAGTGCAAAGACTGTGCATTGTTGGTTTAATATTAAATTTGATGTTTTAATTTTATATTTTAATGTATCAGGGGACCATATGTTTAATGTTTTGTTTTTTTGTTGTTTGAATCATTTCCTAGGTATGAGCAGTGGATTATCATATCCTGTGTAAAGCTACTTTTACCAACTGCAACCACTTACATCAACTTTGAGAGCTCAGAGCTTCTGATAAATCTGCTTCAGCCATGAGTGGACAGGGTTGTCACCTCCTGGTGTCCCCTTGCAATGTGTCCCCATCACTAAGCATGATCAGAGGACAGCAGTCGCAATCCATCAGGATACCTATGTCTTCCCCCCAACGGGCCAGTCTTAGTTCCTCCTCGGGCATGGAGAAAGTGAAAACAGGGACAATCCACTCCTTTGCTTCTGGGATACAGGGTGGAAGCCATGTTGTCCTGCCAACCCTGAGCCTCCGCAGACAGGTGTTGACCAATGTGAAACATTTAAACATGCCGACTGCATCCCTACAGCAGCAAGTGCCTACTCATCCTCCAACCACAACAGTGACAACTACCATACAGACAGGGCTCTGCTCCTCTACCAACAGCTTCAAGGGTAAAGATATTTCATCAACCTAGGGTGTGAGCAAAATCCAAGTGTAACTTAACTCTCCTAAACAGCATTTTAATACTGTAGTATTCAGGATCTATTCCAGCTCAAAACAAACTCTGTGTACATTTTAACTGAGACGTCACACACATCCCACTCAAAGATAAGTCAGACAGAGTGTTGTTGTATAATTCTTCACTTCACCAAAACTACACTGATTTACATATTCATGCTTCCGTATTCTTGGTGTGCTCTTCACAACCTCACTGTTTTCTTGCTATACTTCTTGTCCTTATTTATTGATAATTAACCAAGCATAAAACTTGTCCCTATTTTCTACAGAGGAAAAGTGGTGAAAGGCTCATTAGTGATTAACAGAGCAGAAAGTTTCTCTGGTCTGCTCAGGGTGGTGAGGGAAATTCCACAATATACTGTTTAAACCTTAGTTAAAGCAGAAATGTGATGCCTTTGAGTTTGATTTGTATTTTGTGGGGGCGTGGGGGTTATCCTATCTATGATTGACCTCAGTTACCACCAACTGTTTAAGGAGTATTCTCTAGTATCTGAATGTTCATAGTTTTCTTTTGTATGTAGTCTACTTTGCGGGGTACAATTTCTTTTTTTTTTTACTTAAAGAATAAAGTATAGAAGCTTATTTTACATTTGTATGGCACCAACCTGAATGTGTTGTAATATAAGATGTATTTATATTTTATGAAAGAAACACAGCAATTTAAGAACCTGTAAGATACTGCACATGTGCATGTACTTCATGCCACCCCTACATAAGGCAGTGCCCCACTTGGGCCACCCCAGTCAAAAAATGTCTGGACACGCCACTGCATTTTCTTAATGACTTTCCAGATCATTGTGTAATATTATGTTAACACTGAACTGATCTGTGGAGATTTATTGAATGTGGATAAACACTCTACATATAAATTTTCTCTCATATGGATAGTCTGTTTACTGAATTTTGCTTGTGTCCAGCAGGTTGCTCTGTGTATGGGCCTACCATGGAAGTATTTGGTCAGCCAGCTGCTGCTAACCTGACAGTAACCAGCAGTCCCATGACTGTTGTCAAAGGCCAACGGTTTACTGCGGGGCCTGCAGAACCACATCCTCCATCACATCCACATAGTGTGCAGAATCCCCACACTGATGCCAGGTGGGCAATATCAATAGTAGTATGTGATGATGAGCTCAATTAACCTTAAGAATGATACTGAAGTGGATAACAATAATCTGTTTCAGATCCTTACTGTCCAGAGAATCCCTGGCATCCACTACCCTTAGTCTGTTTGAAACACAGTCAATGTTTAGTGGCAGACATGAATGGTCATATGGCTACCGTGTGCTTCCTCCGTTGGGTCTACCTCAGGGCTCCACCCAGGCCAGCGAGGGAGGTGAGCAGCTCAGCCTTTCCCCTGGCACAGCCATGTCCGGCACGACCATATCAGGTGGCACCAGCACCTCTGCCTCTCTGCCCTCGTACCTCTTTGCAGGTGATGTTGGAAGCCCCAGACAGTCTCGAGCTAAGAAGAGGGCTCTCTCAATGTCGCCTTTGTCAGATGTCATGGGTATTGATTTCACCTCCATCATACGCACCTCACCTACCTCACTTGTGGCTTACATCAATAGTTCCCGCAGCTCTCCATCCTCCCACCCCACACTCTCACCTGTCCAGTCTGACGGTTATGGACACTTCCTGGGTGTAAGGGGTTGCTACATCCCCGTGGCCCATCCCTACAGTATGCCAGGCTCGTCACAGGCTCTGGCACCAGAGACAGAATGTGGCCGCATGCAGATGCTTGAAGAGGGAGGTGGTCTGGCAAGCCAGATGGCTAACATGGTGGTGGAGCAGCAATGCCTCCCAGAGGAAGGAGGGGCACTGGAGACGACTTCAGAGAGCTGCAGCCAAACCACCAACAACCTGCTGCCACATCTACAGTTACAGCCAGCCATGTTGATTACTGTCCCAGAAGTTGCTACTCCACAGGGGCCACCACCACCCTACCACTCACACCAGCACATCCACCTCACTAGACGACACTGCAAAATAAACCCCCTTTCTCAGGACCCTCTCGCACAGGCTCCCATGGTTCCTCCCAGGCATGGGGTGAGCTTTTTACCCCAGGTCCCAATGCTGGAGGAAGAAGAAGGAGAGCTGGATGACTATGGGGCCCACTGCTGCAGGTGGCTGAACTGCAGTGCAGTCTATGAGCAAAAGGAGGAGCTGGTAAAGCACATAGAAAAGCTACATGTGGACCAGCGCAAGGCTGAGGATTTCACATGCTACTGGGTGGGCTGTCCACGCAACTTCAAGCCCTTCAATGCCCGATACAAGCTTCTTATCCACATGAGGGTCCATTCAGGAGAGAAACCCAACAAGTGCACGGTACACCATGCAGACCAGCTGTCTCTTCTCATGCAATTGAAGTCAATGCATTTTTTCATACTTTATTTCTCTAGCTCTTAGAAAGAAGATTCTGAATGTTATCTCTCCTCCTAACAATACACATATAGCACTGCTCCCTTTCAATTAGATGTACATTCTTTTATTAATTTGTGAGCAGGCTGAATGAGTGAATGCAGTCAAAGCAGTAACATGATGAATGTTAGGGGCTCAGTGAGTTCAGTTCTCATTGCTCCATTTTAAAACCACAGTATCTAGTTGGTCTTTCGAACCTGAGGCTGCAGAAAAAAACATTATTTTAGGACAAATACCTTCATGTGCTCTGTGTTTATGGCCTCTCTCTCCTCTTAACTTTAGCCATGGGGTAATTAGTGGAACTCTGTGATAATTGACATTGGAGTTAACTCAATTATGTAGTTAATAAATCAGCACAAAGGATGCTTAGCACTTTAGATCTGGCATGGCACCATTGCTCTCTAGTAGCTACTGGGCCTGTCAGCAGCAGGGGGTTTGCCAGGCCACCGTCTGAAAAACTTGGCCGTCATTCTGGGAAGGTGATGCCCCAGAGTCTGACTCTCTACAGGTCTGAATTGGTGGCCAAAGAGTTGGCATTTGTCCATGGGCCTGATTATTGATGAACTAATAGCTTTGTTTGTCCAAAATGGATGATCAAATTCTTTCAGATGTGTTGCAATTGAATGATTTCTCTTTGGTTATTAGTTTTGAATGTAATGTGAATCTCGAATATAGAAACAAGACAAGGAGTCTACAGCTGTACTGAGGCCCAGCAGTGATTTGAGGTAAATGCTTATGTCAGCATGCTAACCTACCCACAATGGCAATGCTAATAGGCAGATGTTAAGAAGGTGTAATGTTTACCATGTACACCATCGTATTTAGAGTGTTAGCATACTAACATGTGTTTATTAGCACAAAAATGTACTTAAGGCTGATGGGAATGTCATCAGCTTTGCAGGTATTAGACAACAATCATTTTAACCTAATGATGGTGTTAGATGAAAAGTCAGGGTATAAACAAAGTAATTACAGGTCATCCCGATGGGGCAACGAATGTCACTGCATTACAAAAGAGATATTTCACTAAAAGCCAAAAATGTCAAACTGCTGTTGGTGCAAGAAGAAAGGTCAGGGGATTACCTCAATGAGTACAATAATCTGTCTGGGCAGCATGGCTATCTGCACCAAATTCTGTGCCAATCCATCCTGTAGATGTTGAGATATTTCACAGGATGAAGTGAACACTGTGGCCTGCTGTTACCATTTCTGGGAAGCCAAATATTTTAACCTGCTGGTTGCACTAAAGGAAAAGTCAGAGGATCAACCAATTCAGTAGGATTCATGTCTGTACCTAATTCCATGGCAATCCATTTAATAGTTAAAATATTTGAGTCTGGACCAAAGTGGTGGTACGACCAACCAACCGACAGACAGGCCAACACTGCCCTCCATACAGCCATGCCTACTTAGCATATCTAAAATTCAGGTATGGGTTGAAGCCCACTCTTAACTACCTTCTTTGTCTTTTTCTCACTCCAACTGGGAAAAAAACTGAGACTTCGATGAGTAATTGACAAACCACTGGCTGAACATGCTTCATGTGGCTGCATTCAACGAGTCAATTATTAACACTGTGCATACCTGCAGTCGACCTTTTGTACCAAAATACTCACTTATTAGTTGAAGCTCGCTCTGTTGCCATGGGGCTGCAATCACTGGAAGAGTCCGAGTTCCATGTAGTCATTTAATAATGAAGAAAGTATTCCTGGTCACAGCCCTTTGCCAAAAACAGAAATGATACAAAGTGGCACTTGTGTTTGTGGTACAGTAATTATAGTACAGGCTAAGACTGAGTAAAGAGAGAAAATGCCAGCACTTATCGTTCCTGGGCTTTAATGAGAGATTTTGTTTCCGTGTGGATTTTCTTCAGGTCAACTCTGAACATAATGTCAAGAGTGCAGGCTTTTCCTGTCTTTACTTGAACATTTTCATATGCCTGAGCATGAGCCTGTGCATTTGATTTCTTCTACTCCCTCTGAGATTGAAAAGTTATGCTTAAATGATAGGTTAAACTCATTTAAAGTAGATTAAACTACAGTAGAATCTCACAGAACAGTTAGAATAGCTAAAAGCACCATTTGGAGAAAGTTAACTTCTCTTGGAAGAGCCCACCTTTCAAATTATACAATAGTTCAAAATGTAGCACTCACTTTTTCCTAGGAAATGATTGGCAGATGAATAAACTGATGTGTGATAAATGAAGTGCGAGCCAGCAGCATAACAATAAGGTAGCTCATGTTACACAGTGAACATACACGCTAAGGCATGGTCAGGCTTGTACCTGTCATCTCAAAATCTGTTTAATGACATTCAACAGTTTGTTAGCAAAGCCTTGACTTAACAGTCTATTTGCGTCTGACACTCAAATCTAAACATATGAGATTTCAAAAGTAGAAAAACCCAAATAAGATATTTCAACATTGTGAGTCAACACATTCACTTTGATTTTTGCTGTTACCATTTTGCTAATTGCTCCTCAGGTAGTCGAGAAATGATTTGGAATTATTAGCTTGTAGATTGTGGCTGCCATGTTTTCTACTACCACTCCAACACTGAATATTCCACTCAATTAATTTCAGCCATAATAACTAAGTAACTAATTGTGTTATTATTTTTGCTGATTTTTAAAACAATAATTAACACCAATGAGCATCCATTATTGGTTGCCCAAAATGTACTTAATCTACTGTCAGCATGCATTATTCATGCTGTGATCAATCAGTCTTTTCATAGAGTGAAAATGAAACCATTTCACACCATCCTTGCTAATCCACTACATTTCCCTACATAAGCGGCTTGTAATTCAAGCCTTGCTAATATCACAGAAGGCAGGCCTAATAAGATTTCAGGTTTGACAACATTTTAAGCGCCATCCTTACAATTGTTTGGAGGGAACTAGGTTTTGGTGCTTGGAAATTATGCATTAGTGCCTCAACTACATTTGCGCATTATAGCGTCTGGCATCATTCTGCATTAGTAAACGTAAAGGATTTTGTTCCATTGCAAACTTAAAAAAACAAAAGAAAATCATGTTGCTGCTAAAAAAAAATGATCACAGCCTGGTCATAATTGCAGTAATTTAGTATAATTCTTATAGTGTTAAAACACAATAATATATAAGTCCTATTACAGAATATTGTAGCCATTTATTGATCCAGAAATCTAAACCCCATCCTCTGTTTCATGAAAAGTCCCTCAAAGTGTCTTCTAAAATTTTGATATGATGACAGTATATTTTTTAGAAGGTTGATATTACTGTTCTTTGTTGTTTTCTGTTAACATTATAGCTTTTTGTCCAACATTTAATTGTAGCAAAACCATTATTTCTCATATAATGTGCCTTCAGGAATTTACAAACAATGGATGCACTGAAAAGCAAAAAATATACAGTGTAACGAAACAGGTGAAACAAAAAGAAGGTAGAAATATCACAGGTGAAACAAACAGGGAAGAGTGGAGTCTAGAATGAATTGACCTCAGAGTAAGACTGGGCACTGGACAGACTCTGCTGGCACAGACTGCAGCTGTCATTGTTCAGCCAGGGCATGAATTCCTGCCAGGACCCGTCAGAAGCTGGCCGTAACACTGATCTACACTGAGGAGCCATGCTGCTTTCTTTTCAGCACAAACGTCCCTTGCTACAAACTAAAAACCCTTTGCGCTTCATAAGAGCTTCATGAGACAGAAAGAGAGAGAGTTACACAGTTACCCACCCCTGGCTAGTCCTGGAGTGTTGGCAGTATTTTAGCTTTATGCTGGTTCTCACTTGTCTGTCCACTTTGGTTCAGAGAGACTATTTATCTCTGTCTGTCCTGTTTTTCTTGTGATACTCTGGCTTAGAGGTCTGTTGTTAATTTTTATCTTTAATCAAGATAATCGGAGTTGGTGCGCTTTCATTAATAGAACAGAATTGGAAAGAGTGTCTGAGAGAAGAGCATTTCTCAATGTCTCCAATTTAGTCTATTTGCTTTGACAAAATGTTAAGAATTCTTCCCAATCAGCGCTGTGAACCTTGACCTTGTGCTTTCATAAAATTTCCACAATACAACCACCCTCCATTTAACATTTAAAAAATGATTGTTATAACATTGAATTGTAACAAAAGCTTTGCTGCAAACAAAGTTTTGCTATAAGTGAGGTTAAAATTATTGATTTTCAAGTTCAATTACAGAAGCATGGGCTCGTTTTAGTTTTTGAGAATAGATGTTGTCAGAAAATGGCTGTGCTATGATGAGAAAGAACGGAAGAAGTATTTCTATGTGGAATGCAGAGGAATGTTATTAGTAAACTATTAATGGGAAGCAAAAAACATTTTAAATTGGCTTTGGCAGTGATGACTGAGAGGTATGAGCATGTGAGGAATCTAGTCTTAGAGAAAAAATAACAAAACTGGACATGGTCTGTGTGTTTCCTCCATAAGGCTTAGTAAGGACATTCCAAACCCCCTGTGGACAGGAAGAGGGAGAGTAAAGTCCTGGACTTACACAAGAAAAGCTTTGATTATTCACATAGTTTAGTAGTGAAGTCACTGTGGTCGCATGATACTGCAACAAAGCTGTTTGGTTGGAGGTATTAGAATTTTCCTGAAGCCCAAAAAGTGCAATTCCATGTGTATGATGCTGTTAGATATATAATGTAGTCATTCTTCTGTCTGAGTTTTGCTGTAAATGTATTAAGAATAGTCTACTAAAAGTGCCTTTACTTTTTTGTAACTGGTAACTACCAACCACTGTCAAGGTGATGCAAGATGAAGGATTCTAAACACATAAGACAATGCAGTGATGTGTGTATAAACACTGACCCCTGCTGGTGACACACACAACCATCAGATTGCTTAAAATATGACATTTGTGTGAAGATTGTTTTAAAAATGTAAGTATATTTTGGAGTAAAAAAAAATCTCAAATTCTTTGGACTTTTTTACAAACAGTAAAGAAAAAGAAATTAGATGAAAATGAACCATATAAGTTATTTATACCATGTTTGTGCCTATGTACAACGCATTTAGACTAATTCTGACTTATTGATATTAAACTCCAAAGAATTAGAAGAGAGCAGGATCATGACTATAATGTATGCTCGCCCAATGATGACTCATTAAGCGAGCCTGTCAACCATGAAACTACTGTTGCAGTGAGCAGTTATGGCTTACTTGAGTGTCAGTTGAGACTAAATTATAAAATTTTCTATTCATATGGTTTACTATATTTCCTTTTTCACTCCCTCCCACACACTGAGGTCAGCAGGACTTTGTATGCAATGATTTCCAGCTCAGAAACTCGTAGCTCCGTGTATATGGGCAACATCAGGTTAGAGACGCTTGTAGAGCTTAAATTGACGTGATTTATGTTGAAGCCAACAGCCAAAACATTAAGGACTGAAAATGAATGACTAACACTCCTACTCCGTGGCAGCCTAATGGCAATGAACTACTTGGACTACTTTTACTGTGTTCGTATGCGTTTACAGTTCGAGGGCTGCAAGAAGGCTTTCTCTCGGCTAGAAAATCTGAAGATCCACCTGCGTAGCCACACGGGGGAGAAACCCTACCTGTGTCAGCACCCAGGATGTCACAAGGCCTTCAGCAACTCAAGTGACAGAGCTAAACACCAGCGTACACACCTGGAAACAGTAAGTGGCAGCCATGCACAGACACGTACAATTATGGATGGTAATTCTAAGCTTGTGTGTGTGTGTGTGTGTGTGTGTGTGTGTGTGTGTGTGTCTTTGCCTCTATGTGGAGTCCTACAAGTTTTCATATGTCTGTGGTTGTACAGAAGCCATATACGTGCCAGGTGCCTGGCTGCGCAAAGCGTTACACTGATCCCAGCTCCTTGAGGAAACATGTGAAATCCCACTCTACTAAAGAACGACAGTTACGGAAGAAGGTACAAACTACAGTGCATGCTGAGAACAAAGACTAATGTTCTAGAGAATGTATTTTACTGAGAAATCTTATATCAAGTGCAGAACTCAATGTAAACTGTGTGCTAAATTTGTTGACTCCAGGTTTCAGTCATAATAACCTTCTTGACTAAATTGTATTAGTGATGATTGCAAGTAGACAGAATCACTTATTCAACATTACAACCATGAACAAAAGAAAAGCTATGTTAATACATGTCATAAACTGTAGCTCCTTTCATTGTGCTTTCATTTATTCACATTAACTGACAGTATTGAGTATATACTCTTTGTGATGTGTTCTCCACCCACTCTGTTCAAATTGTTAACAGAAACATGTTATGTACTTTAACTTTCAGTCAGATGCAAACATCCAGCGAGCCAGCTTATACATCCACTTGTGTTAACACTGATAGAGCTTAGTCAAACAATAATACACATAGAGTATGTTGTTTGTCACATGTTTTTCCTGTTTTCACCCCCTTTATTTTCCACTTACGGTGACTCCATCACAAAGATTCACATTATGGCACCGCAGTGTTTCACTTACTCAGATTGAGATTTTTGCTTCTGTGTGAGAGCTTTATGCTCTTTAACTCTTACTGAGTGTGATGTCACCATAGATACAGACAAAGAAGGTGGGCAGTTACTAAAAAAAGTGACATTTTACAAAGGATTCTACATGCACAACTTTTTTCATCTAAAACTCAAATGTTTATTGTACAGTAATTCTGATTTGACTCATAAAGACTACTGCAAAATACTAATTTAGAACAACCCAGGTACTGCACGTATCCATTGGTTGTTTCTTGTTTAACTTTATAGTTCTGATGGTAGCAAACTAGTTCTTTATCATATTAAACTCAATGTTTGATACTATGAAGGTTTCCAGATTCTGTTTTAATCGATTTTAGTATGTTTTGTTTGATTTTGATAAGATTAATTCTCTCGCAGTGACCTGCCAGAGGAAGCATGTGTCAGAATTGCCAAGCGTACTACAGGTTTTGGGCCCAAATGCTAAAATAGCAGGCTTAGTTTCAAAATGTATAAAACAAAGTGTACAAACTTAAGAAATTCAAGGAAAGCCCAGAATGCAGTTCCAAACTACAGTAATTCTCCAAACAAAGCAAGGGCAAAACACTCAAAAGTCCATATACAATATTTCAAACTTAAAGGCAGGTGAGAATCAAAATCCAGACTTCACAGGTAACAAACATACGGACAGACAGACAAGGATTTCAGGCAGATATGCAAGGCAGGAGTGACAACGAATTGACCAGGGCAAAACAGACCTGAGCACATATATACAGGACAAATAAGCAGGGAGGGCACAAACAGGTGAAACACATTAGCAGCAACCAGGACAATTAGGAACAAAGCTGGACACAGACTAAAACAGAGCACAACTGTGACAGCATGATGATAAAGTCAGATGCTAAAGACTTAAAGGTACTTGGTAGTTGTACCGGGCTAATCCAAAAACATCCAAATAACAGCAATATATACAAGTGCACCATAACAAAGCAAAAAGGCACAAGGTGCTCTATTCATTATAAATGAGTTGCAAAAGTAATCCTGTAGATAAAACTATTACGGTTTTACCACCGTCCTTCTGCCAGAATTCCATTACTTTAAATGCTGTTCACTACTGTTTATGTATCATGTGGCGTTTCTCTAGATGAAATCCACTGCTGGTGTGACCCAGGACACTCTGACAGACTGTTTAACCATCCATCCTCTGCAACTAAGCCTTTCTCCTCTGGCAAGGAAAGACAACAACTTGAAAAACCCTTGTGCATCTCATGAGTCATACTCTGGTATGTCTAAACCCGGGCTCTTTGCAGTAAAATGTTTGATATGAACATTAGATACTTAAGCATATCCCCCTGCAACCATGTGCACATAATAGGTTTATCCATTAGATTTAGGCTGTGGTGGACAGCCCTGAAGTGTCTGTCATCCCTGTTCCTCAGCTGCTCCACAGGGACAAGACTCCTCCAGCAGTCCTCACCTGGCTCTGTTGTGCTCCTTACAAGATGACTACAGGTACTGAGGACTTTTGTGTTATTGTGTTGGGTCTCTTTTATATTTGGAATGATATGGAAGCAATCTTTGGCAAAAAATAAATTTTTGAAGGGAAAAAAAGTCATTAAAACCCTCTCGTGGTAATGTAAATGCTTACTGTGTTAACGTGCACATTACCATTCAAAACCAAAAGAACGAATCCAACTGTACTCAGCAAGCCAACTGTTCTTTCTGTGTGCCACGACTGATTGAAATGCTTCACAAATCCTTTTACTCCCTTTTGATGATCTAAAACAGTCAACTTAAACATTGGTTACCATGGCTTCAAGACTATAAGCTCATAATTAGAATAATCAGTTTAAAAGGAAGCACTTATTTTGCACCCTAAAGGGTTTTTTTGTTTTGTTTTGTGTTTGATTTTGTTTTGTTTATTTGTGTGTGGGGCGGTGGGTACGTGGGTGCTATGGCTGGGAAAAGGGTTTACAGGTTGAGGATGGCCTGCAACACATTTCACTGGTCAACCCATAGGAAAACCTCCCTTTATCTATACACTTCAAAGCATGCGATCAAGTATTTCTGTCGTTCTGAGCAGCCAGATGCTCATGGCTCCTCACTGGCTGTGATTGTTCTCATATCAGCGGTAGGCCACAGCATTCACTGCAGGATTCTGGGTAGACAATTGGCCTGTGAAAGCAGACCTTGCCTTGCCTCATTGGTCTCGACTCATGGTATTAATGGATGCTATAGCCACCGACAAGAGCAGCTAAGGAATTCAATAAGTGAATCATAAAATCTAAAAGAAATACCATTTAAAAGTCCAGTGGGAGAGGAGAGACCCTGTAATTACTTTTTAGATGTTAAATTGATTGTAAAATCCTTGTTGCCATTTTCTGTACACTTTTCTGGGATTCCTTTTGGTTCCCATTCAGTCCATGTATATTGTCAGGAAGCTCTGGCTCCTTTAACATTCTTGCAAATGTGTTTCTTGGTCAAACCTAACAGCAGGGGTGTCAGCTGCCATGGCCACTGGACACTATTTAAATTGACTAGTTTAACCCCATGTATTTAACAATGACTGACATGAATCTAGGAATAAAGTGATTGATTTTCTTAGTTGTAACAATGAGCAACAGAGGTATAAAAATAAAGGTAATGATTTACTGTAGGTGTGAAAACCAATACTACCCAGAAAAAAATGATATTCATTGAAGTGAAATGAAGTTTTTCTGTTTTAGCTGATTACATTAAAGAAGAAGAAGTCTTGATGTACTCTCTATGTAAAATAGTGATGTTGGAACAAACTTCGGGCATAGACTTGCACTCTTATGATGGAAAATTCTATGAATGAGCTTGTGATGCACAGGCTATAGTGTATAGAGTACAGACTGTAATACAAATAAAGTTCTTGAGAGCCTCTGTTGCTACTTATTTTAAGTGCCAAGCACAGAGAATCACAATTGTAGTCATGAGCTCGATAACCGAAACACCTGAAATGGAAAATTTTTCCTGAATTATTACAAATAGCATATATGCTTAAGTAATTGATATGCTTTTAAATTCTGTTTAAACAGAAAACATCCTACATGGAGTGCAGTCTGTCTCTCCATCGCTCCACCATGCAGAAACTTGAGGGTTAAATCAGCAGTGTGGGAAGCCACCATGCTAAGGAATTGAGGCAGAGAAATCCATGAAGGCAGATATTCTTTCCTCATTACATGGATGAAGTAAATATTGAACCTTTTGAGCTAAAAGAGAGAGCTTTCTGCATTCTCTTAAGGTTATTTCAAATAGTGCCATGTTTTCCATCTTATCTGCGTAATTAAAGCGAGTGAAGGATTGCCTAGAGACAATCAAAGAAGATGACAGTTTCACCTCATGTGAATGGTTGTGGACACAATGCTTGCCAAAGTCTGTGTCAAATGTACACAGAATGTGTGAAACTGTCACCTTGTCCTTACCTCATGAAGGATTACTTAATTAATTAATTTGCAGGCTAAATGGTTATCATGCATTTGTGTGCAAGTAAATTACAGTTGTTTGTTAAAGCACAGTTCTAATTTTATGGGTGGTTGAAGGTTAATGCAGCATGTGATTTTAGATGTTTGATTTCTTTAGTGTTTGACATCTACAATAGTGGTTTAAAAAGAGAGTATGGCAGCCTTTAATGGTGATGTTTTTTTTTTACGTACACTGATATCATTACATACAGATTTATACAAACTGCATAACATTGTGTCTTACTTATTTTTGAAGGAAAATATCATACACTGAATTATATATAATATGGAGGATGGACCCAACAAAGATGACACCTATGTCAGAATGTATTGCATTTCAGTACAGTACCCCTGCCAAAAAAATGTCTCTTTAAAACCTTACAAAACATACAGTAATCCTTAATTCCATTCAGTGGGTAATAATTTTTAACATGTAAGAACTATTTAGAAATATTTTTATTTTTCAAATATTAGATACACCTTACAGGTTAATGGTATCCAGCCTCAAAATTACCATACAATTTTTTTGAAACACCTCAAAACAAGATTTTCTATATTCTTAATTGCATGTCAATTGTTTTAGAAACTGTACAAGGATCTTTTCTTTTTTTTAATAATAAAAAATATATATTGTTCTTTTTCTTAATTCCACAAACAGAGTATTTAATTCAGTCTGAAATATTTCAGGTTTGTTGATCCTTCCCCTCACCAGCTCTTCCTCGGGGACCAGCATGGGCCTTGCTCCTCCTCCTGCCTCCCACATCCTCCCAATGGGACGTCCCTGCAGAACAACCGAGATCTGAAGCAGCCACGCCAGCCTCCTGATCTAGCAGACCACACTCCAGGTACTCAGAGGTTTATCACCAGTGTATTCCTAAGGTTTGTCAAATAGATGTAAACACAGTTGTGCAGAAGGGGAGGTTCCTAGGTAAAAGGTCTATAGTGCAAGTTTCACATCTGAAGAGCCTATTAGCAAATGCCTGGGCTGTTTCACTCTCTGTTTCAACAGATTTTCTCACATTAATTGTGCAGTATCTTTTTATGATGTGTAGCAGGTGGCTGGTGATTTTTCTAGTTAGTATCAGCCAGCTCCCACTATGTACCTTAAAATAGATATCACCTCATTTCCCCTCGGAATTGCCAGCCACAGTGATGTTGACAATGTGTTCAGAAACGCACAATTTAGTTTCAACTGCTGAGATAAAGACAGGATGCAAAATTACTGAAATGCACAGTTATTTTCATTTATGGGGTCCAGTGTTGCTTTTCAACTAGAATGTATAATTTAAAGGTACAGTATGCGATACATACAAAAATACAATACAATGACAAATACCATGATATAGAGCAAACAACGACACAGCAAATAATGTTACTAGTGTTAGCTAAGTTGACGGGTTGACTGGAATAGTAGCTCCGCCCGAACCACTTTATTTGTTCTCCATTTAAAGAGCCAGGGCTGTGTACAAACACTAGATTTGTTTTTCAACCCACACAGAACAGACAGCTAGCAGACCGTTTTTGCTGAATTTGACAAAAAAGATGTATTGGATTAGAATCGCATACCCCACCAGTAGAGCTATAGACTTTAACTGAGTTGTTTTTTGCAAAAAGGAAAAAGAATGACGCTTTCTCATTTGCCCTGTAGAGCTCTCAGGGCAGATGAAGATGCTATATTCTCCTCCACAATATGGTGGGATCACAGCACAGACCAGATC
>NC_060162.1:14407064-14408565 GCF_021292245.1 Micropterus dolomieu | reverse complement strand
AATATTAGATACACCTTACAGGTTAATGGTATCCAGCCTCAAAATTACCATACAATTTTTTTGAAACACCTCAAAACAAGATTTTCTATATTCTTAATTGCATGTCAATTGTTTTAGAAACTGTACAAGGATCTTTTCTTTTTTTTAATAATAAAAAATATATATTGTTCTTTTTCTTAATTCCACAAACAGAGTATTTAATTCAGTCTGAAATATTTCAGGTTTGTTGATCCTTCCCCTCACCAGCTCTTCCTCGGGGACCAGCATGGGCCTTGCTCCTCCTCCTGCCTCCCACATCCTCCCAATGGGACGTCCCTGCAGAACAACCGAGATCTGAAGCAGCCACGCCAGCCTCCTGATCTAGCAGACCACACTCCAGGTACTCAGAGGTTTATCACCAGTGTATTCCTAAGGTTTGTCAAATAGATGTAAACACAGTTGTGCAGAAGGGGAGGTTCCTAGGTAAAAGGTCTATAGTGCAAGTTTCACATCTGAAGAGCCTATTAGCAAATGCCTGGGCTGTTTCACTCTCTGTTTCAACAGATTTTCTCACATTAATTGTGCAGTATCTTTTTATGATGTGTAGCAGGTGGCTGGTGATTTTTCTAGTTAGTATCAGCCAGCTCCCACTATGTACCTTAAAATAGATATCACCTCATTTCCCCTCGGAATTGCCAGCCACAGTGATGTTGACAATGTGTTCAGAAACGCACAATTTAGTTTCAACTGCTGAGATAAAGACAGGATGCAAAATTACTGAAATGCACAGTTATTTTCATTTATGGGGTCCAGTGTTGCTTTTCAACTAGAATGTATAATTTAAAGGTACAGTATGCGATACATACAAAAATACAATACAATGACAAATACCATGATATAGAGCAAACAACGACACAGCAAATAATGTTACTAGTGTTAGCTAAGTTGACGGGTTGACTGGAATAGTAGCTCCGCCCGAACCACTTTATTTGTTCTCCATTTAAAGAGCCAGGGCTGTGTACAAACACTAGATTTGTTTTTCAACCCACACAGAACAGACAGCTAGCAGACCGTTTTTGCTGAATTTGACAAAAAAGATGTATTGGATTAGAATCGCATACCCCACCAGTAGAGCTATAGACTTTAACTGAGTTGTTTTTTGCAAAAAGGAAAAAGAATGACGCTTTCTCATTTGCCCTGTAGAGCTCTCAGGGCAGATGAAGATGCTATATTCTCCTCCACAATATGGTGGGATCACAGCACAGACCAGATCGAGTCACCTGATGCAAGATGATGCCTTTGGTGACAGCCTCCCTCCAACAGTCAATAATCCCAATGGGGTGACCACCTTACAAACAGCTCTTTCCCGCATTACAGGTAATACTGTCTAAACAAAATTACTTGAGGATGAGCAATATATTACCATTGGATTTCACAACTCTCACTGTGCATACATGCATCTGTGTATTTCTGTGTGTGTGTGTGTATGTGTATTGGGGGGGGGGGGGGGGGGGGGGGGGGG
>NC_060162.1:14363640-14407044 GCF_021292245.1 Micropterus dolomieu | reverse complement strand
GTGTGTATGTGGGGGGGGGGGGGGGGGGGGGCATGGGTGCATCTGCAGGGTATGATGTCCACAGCCAAGCACAGAATATGACTCCTAATCAAGAATTGCATGAAGGGGATTTCTTCAGCATGGTGGACCAATGCACAAGCCAGGTCTCCAGCATCTACACAGAGAAATGATATTTTCTCAATTGCGGCTTTTGTTCCTTTGCGCTGTTTTTTACGTCACCGCTCCATTTAAGTCGAATGGTCATTATAGCAAGAACACCTTTGATGGCAATGCAACCTGGTAGCAGTTTCATTTTGCCAAATAAAAGGACATTTGATGATAAAACAATCTAAAATGCTTCTCCCTTTGTTAGATAACATTGAATGTATCAATTCTTACATTCTCAGTTTTGCTCTCTCTTTCTCTCTCTCTTCAGCCAAATCTCTACAAATGTACTATTTGACTGAACGTTCTGGCTTCTGCCTCCACAATCAATGTATTAATGAATGAGCCTACAGATTTCAATGTTTACTTTCTCAGTTTTTACGCAGCTTGTGTATAACATGTAGTAAGCAGTTCAAGTAGTTTCTGGTGACATTGTGCGCAATATTCAACACTGCAATCAAAGCAAAGTATGCAATGGATAATTTATTAAGGTTTTTCTTAGAACCACGGCTTTGTAACTATAGTAACAAGACAGCCTTACCCTTTCATTGTAATGTTCATAGACATAAAATGTTTTTGGAATATAGTAATCTGATATAAGTGCTCCTGTGCCTATCATGAGGCAGATTCATATTGGTGACCATACCAGTGATTTTAAATGTTTTAGTTTATTTACTGCAAATGACTTACACTTCACATTGCACTTGACCCTTTTTGAAAGCATTGTACAGTGCTGTACATTTTTTAACCTGTTTTCCTAGAGCCATTCTGAGCCAGCTGACTTACCATGGAACCATAACACAAAAGCAAATTTGAAGTCTGCAATTTTTTTTTTTTGTTGTTGTGTAGTAAAATTACCATGGGGATAGAAAGCTGAGAAAAATGATCAGCAGCAATGTAAAGTAAACCTGATTTGTAGTAAATGGGCTAAAATGTACAAAAATGCTGCTGTGAAAATGTTACTTTTGAAAATGGAATGGAAGAAAGTAAATCATTTGTGCTCTTGTTTGTCATTTGTCAAACCCTGTGTCTCTCACTAAAATTCACCAAACTCTCTTGTGGATCCGTTCATGGCTAATTTTATTGTTAAAAGCTCACCACACAGATCATGAAGAACACAAAAGATATACACGTGAAAGAGCCATGAGACTCAACAGCTATCAATTTCACAAATTCTAAAAAAAATGTAAGGAAGGCTGGAAGGGTTAATTCATGACTTTTTAAATAGTCTGTTGTTCTACCGCTCAAGAGCAAGGCCAATGACATTCTATCTTTACAGCTGTCAAAAATAATGCAACAAATAGTTTGTGTTTGGAGAGTCCGTGTGGATTTCTATAAATGTTTTTGTTGATAAGGCAGCAGCTTTACTTTGCACATTATAAATCACATTTTCTGAGTCAGAATCTGTATCTCTATTTGCATTGAACAAAACAAGACAAAGTTCATATGCACAAGAGAGTAGCTACTTTGTGGCAGCAATACAAATAATTAAAATACTAATGTATAAATACTAATTCAAAAGGTGATAAGCTAATGTAAATTACAGAAATAATTAGCAACCATTGAAAAGTATGATAAGCCAGAGGTTCAGCAGGGACCAGTCTTCACAGCAGTGTATTTTTATTGTTTGAAATTGAAAGGACAAACTGTATTACTTGAAAATAATTCTTTTAGCAAAAGAGTGTCATGCTTTAGATGGGGGTTTCAGTAGTTGCTTAGCAACAACAACAGCTTTTCCAAAAAGCATCTGTTTATTACTGCTAACCAAAAAAGTGCTGCGCAGTGGACACAGGTGGTTGGTTAAGCTTTGTATGCAGTAAGAAGCCTCTTAACAATGCTGGATTTGTTTGGTCACTGTTCCTAATTAAAAAGTTCTTTATGTTTTTAGCCCTACTTCTGCTATATGGTAAAATATTTTAACTTATAAAGTTAAAACTTACCATGCGTGATAGATATCTATCTAAGTGGTGAAGGCTTTGAAGGCTCAAATATTACTGACAATAATTTCTTGTGAAGGTCCAGCTTTGACTGCAACAACAACATATTGTTTGTTCCAAATGTCACAATGATGAGACCCAGGTTGACTATCAAAGTAGGAAATTCATTTTAATTCAAAAGCCCTAAGGCAGTTGTTAACATAGTCAGGTATTCTGTACAATGGCAATATTTAATTGTTTGGGAAGAAAGACGCATTCATTAGGAGGGGTTAACTTTCCAATAAGAAAGTAGGACGGGGAAAATACCTACTGGTAAAAAAAAAAAATGCAATATGTTGTTTAATAAATACAACACAATAGAATGGCATTCACCCTTGGCCCATCAAGCTATCTGGTATGGTGAATACTGTGCATTATCTGCTTGCGGTTACAAATTCACACTAACAATGTGATGTATAACAAGGCAATCAATCAGTCAGCGCTAATTTGATGTAATACCACCAATTTTTCATATGGGCAAAATTGTGTGAAATCTGCTCAGCTCTCAAATCTGAGAGAGGAAAAAAGAGAAAAGATTTTTTTTTTTATCATGCATGTCTTAATGAACGCAAATGGATCACGGCCAACTGTATTTCAAACTGTTAAAACAATGCTTTAAATACCAGTAGGTGTGAGTAGTTCAATGCTAAATGCTGTTTTTTTCAATTTTGCATGATTTTGTGAACTTAAAAAGTGAATGTCAAGTGAAACACATCTCAGTGGCAAACTGAGTTGTTCATTATACTGGAGAAAGACAAATGAAAATGCAACACCCAGATGTTGCTGAGGCTGAGACAAAGACTAATTGGTTAACACAGTAGCTTTAGGTGCAGATTTTGCCCTCTGAGGCAAGACTTGATGCCTGTAACCTACTGTGTCCAAATAACACTGTATTAAACCATATCTAAACCTAAAACTAAATAGAATCTTACAGTTTAAGCATATATCTATACATATAAATTAAATAATCTTAGAAGCACAATCACCACTGTACAGACAACATGTGTATGGGCATAATCATAATTATGACGGTATGAAAATAAAGTAGTGTTGCTTCAAACCAAAATGATTGCCTACATTATGAAGTTCCTGGATCGGGCTTGGGTGTTTATAAAACTTAGGGGCATCAGTAAAGGAAAAGAAGACTTGCTAAGTCCTAGATGTCTAAGGGATCATGATTATGTTATTTGGTGCCACAGACACTCAACAATTGAGCCAAGATATTGCTGTTTAACATAACTTCAGACACCAAATACCTAAAAAGAGGTCTGTCCTGTGGCATTTACTGTTTCTGACTCATGGAAAGTAAAATTCCCCCAAACTATGATATCTGTGAACCATCTCTTTAACCAACTCACACACATTTAGGATATTCTATGAGATCTCCTTTTGATAACTAATGTAATTTTTTTCCCTTCACTTGGAACTGTTTGGAGCCCCCCAGATTGATTTGAAAATATTATTAGGTCTGATCAAAGATAACTCTGAAATTCCTTGCAATGGTGCTGGAGGACAGGGTGATGCCATTCAGAGTAACAGGAGGCAGACACCATCTCCACATTTAAGAGTAGGCTTAATACTTTCCTCTTTGATAAAGCTTATAGTTAGGGCTGGCTCAGGTGAAGTCCTGAACCATCCTTTAGTTATGCTGCTATAGGCCTAGACTGCCGAGGGACTTCCCATGATGCACTGAGGTCCTCTCTCCTCCTCTTTCTCTCCCTCTGTATGCAACTTCATCCCATTAATGCATGTTACTAACTTCACTTCTTCTCTTTCCTGTAGTCTTGTGCTTTCTCATCCCTCCTCTCTCTCCTCCTATCACTTTCTGCAGGTGTTTCTGGCTCTGGATCTGTGGTTCCGGGTCACCTGCTGACCCCATGTTCCTGCTCAACACCCTCTGCTACAATTAGTGTTACTAATCATATTGTTATTATTGTTATTATTGTTATTATCATTTACATTACTATAAATATCTGTACCATTATTCATTCAGTCTGTACCAACATTACCTTTACTCTCTGTACCTCTGTGTGTATATTGTGTAGGCTGCCCCCACCTACCCCCACCCACCCCACATATCCCTCCCTCTCTCCCTCTTTATGGCTCCCCCCCTCCTCTCTCTCTTTCTCTCTCTCTCACCCCCAACCGGTAGAGGCAGATGGCCGCCCATCCTGAGCCAGGCAGACCTCTTCAAAGAAAGTTTTTCCTTGCCTCTGTTGCCTAGTGCTTGCTCTTGGTGGGAATTGTTGGGTTCTACAATATCAGAGTATGGTCTAGACCTGCTCTATATGAAAAGTGCTATGAGATAAATGTTGTTGTGATTTGGCGCAATATAAATAAAACTGAATTGAATTGAAATACAGCAATGAAAATGCTTTGAGAAAGGTTTATTTGAACAATAAGAAAACATGCAATGCAATCTAAATGTAGAAGAAACATTGTCCAAAAAAGCCTATATATTTGGAATTGTCACCTGCCATCTGAATTTTGTATTTCCTTTTATATAAATAAAGACATTTAGGCCTACACCATACAGTGGTGCAGAAAATGTCTCCAGAATGCAGTAAATTAATGAAAGTAAAAAAATAAATTCAAAATAGTGTTAAAATATCTTCAGTTCTTGTTCTCGTGAAGTGTATCGTCACACCCCAAATCTGTCCCCACCACTTGACCATAAAATAAACAAATTTCTGACTTTATTTCAACATGCCATAACATGTTCATTCATTCCTGGCATATTGAAAGGTTATGATTCTCCACATAAATCACTCCAAACGCATGTGCTTGGGTTGAATAGCCAGCCTAGAAACATATTTCCAATATACTCAAATACATATGTTATTTGCGCAGACTGCGTTCATTGCGCTGTAATCTCCTCCCACCTGACTATGAGGCTGCGCGCTCCCGGTGAGTTTTATAGCAACTGTTGCCCAGTGAGGCAGCGCCATAGTCACCGTAGTCCTGGCGACTGTAACCCACCAACAACAACCTCTCGCTCCATCATTACCACCTCCTCCACCATCCTCATCTCATCAACCAGTCCACAGCTCAGGTTTGAACACATATTTTATTATATTTCAGCCCGAATTTAGGTCTGTCCCTCGCTTCCAGGGATGGCTTTATAAAGGAGATGTTAATGCTGTGGTTCATGTTGTGTCTGCTGCTGAATGAAGGCTCGGTGAATAGCTGGGGTAGTTTGCTAGCGAGGGTGTTTCTTTGTGACGTGGTAGCTTGCTTGCTAACGTTGCCTGTAGATGCCCACAGCTGTGAGAGGTCCTCCTCGCTAGCAGAAGCTAGCTGTGTACTCTCACAGTGTGCTTTGTGGCTAAAAGTGACCTAAACGTGCTAATTTGCGTGTAACTTGTTTGTTTAAACTTACCATGCTGAGTGGTAGCATGGGTCTGGGCTAGTCACTGATGCTAGCTGGTCAGCTGGAGCAGGAGCAGGTGTCTGTTGTTGCTAGGTTGCTAACGCCAGCGTTGCCTTCTTACAATGCCTGTTGGTATCCCCCCTTTTTTGAGGGCTACGGTATTGCAAGTTTGTCTTTCGGGTCGTTCAAATCTTATTGGTCATTCAAAGTCAACAACGTCGATCAGCAATGGAAAGTGCTGTGAGATTTTCATACACTAACTGCTATTGACAATAGCTAAGCGATTACTTTCCCTTTTGTCTTAGGGAGCAAGATAGCTTCGCTAGCTTTCCATCTGCCCTCTTTGTGGCATAAGATGGCTATGAGAAGCTATGTAATAACACAAGGCTTGCAGTGATCAAGCTTTGAGGGGGAAAAACACCTGTCCTATTAACAATAAATAGCTTAACGTTACTTCCCATTTTTATCAGAAATTATTTTGTTTTCTTGCATTGCACGTTCTGTAATTGGGCTGGTAACGTTAACGCCAATATTTACCCACCCCTTCTGCAATTCAAATATACTCCAGAGTTATTGACTAACGGTTAAAATATTACATTTTTTATGTTTGTTATATGTGTACGTGAATTTCCCTGTGTGCGCAAGAAAGGGGAGGAGAGGGAGTGTATTCAATCCAGCATGACACTACAAGGCAAAGATGCTTAGTCGTGAGTGAACATCCTAACATTTTGCCTGATTGATTTTAGGCCCACTTAAATTGCATAAAACATTCAGTCACATCTATTTCAGTGAAATATGCTTGCTATATTTCCTTTCCTCCCCATAGAATCAAACTTGCATTTTAGGATTCCTTAATCCTGTGGGTGGTTCTGACAAGTAGAGACTTGGTTTCTTAATGTTACATCACAATTATTCTTGGGTCCACTGGGTCTCCTGTGCAGCTGCGATCTCTGATTCCCGTTAGGGGAGAAAACAGATGAGTGTGGTGAGGTGAGTGGAGGACAGGTGCACCTATAGTAAGTGTGGGACTCCTGACCATCTAGGCCTAATATATCTGTACGTGTCCACCACAGAAAAGATTATCAGCAGTAGATTAAATTTGATTGTCCATCATCATCCCTAGAATTTGGTTTTCTTTTCAAGTGGTTGTTACTTGTGAACCATGTATACTGTATGTAACTGGTCATGTGGTAAGTCTATTATATGAGAAAACCTGTCAAGTAAATTTTATTTCTATAGCCCAATATCACAAGTTTGCCTCAGGGGGCTTTACAATCTGTACAGCATACGGCACCCTCTATCCTTAGACCCTCATCTTGACAGAGTTAGAGCAATGCAAACCAAAATACCAATGGTACAATTTGTATGCAAACTGTGACATATACAACCCAAAATAGGTCCTGCACAGATACATATCCCAATACACACACACACACAAATAGGATGTTTGGAACTGCTAGTTATCAGATCATGTTACCACTCACCTGTAGTCCGGTAGCTCAGAAATAGTACCATGCCACCTGCTGCCTGGATCCTGTTACATTTCCAATCACTTAAAGTGGGGCTGATTAATTCAATTATTCAGTCATCCATTTTCATGGCTTAGCAAAATACAGAATGTTTGGTTTGTTATTTGTCCATCAGAAATAATGTATATTGTTGATGAAAGAGGAGACCTAAAGGTCGTAAACCAACATCTGGCAATTGGGATGAACAGAGTACATTTAGACTTGGTAACATATGCCATGATGCTTTAAGAAATGTTGGCTCATATGACATTTCTTTTTCCATTTCCACTCATCCTGTCATGACCTAAAATCAGATCAAATGTTGAACAATAGCTTTTGGCACATCTAACCCATATATTGATGCATTGTGTTTTTGACATCCAAATCAACATCAGCAGTCCTTACAAATGTAAGTCACTCCCAGTTTTCTTTACAATCTGAAAACCCAACTCCTAAACAAACACAGCACTTTGCATACCTCCCCCACTTCAGCTCCCTGTTACATCTCCCTCCGCCTGTTTTCCTGCTGTACTAGCACCAGATCATGCCTCTGTCTTACCTTGGGTTTGTACTGTATGTGTGTGAGAGGGAGAGATTTTGTGTATGGTGTACTTTTCAACTTCACTCACCAGCTTGTATTTCTTAACTTGGTGCTTCAGACTCCACCTTTATCACACATGATCATTAGAGAAGCAAATTATGGTTCTATGTATTTTCTGGTAGCTGTGGCTGTGAACTGTGTACTCTTTACTATATGCTTGTAATGTTGGCAAGAGGAATTAAGGAGAGAAAACGCAGGGCGAAATGTTGCCCTCCTTGGTGGCTTTTGTTCCTCTGTGTCTTTGTAGGGGCTTGCACTTGCTCAGTGGAGCACAGCATTTAAGTGGGCCACAAGGGAGTGCCTGAATGGTGAGGCAGGAGGTGTATTATTGTGTGTGTGGGTGTGGGTGTGGGTGTGTGGGGAGGGGGTTGGTGTGAGGCAACACGAGTGTGTTGTGATGCAGGGGCTCTTTTCCTCGATTAGGTGGGCTCAGTTGGAGCCATGTACTTTAGCATTCAAACTGCACTGTGAAATATAAGTCTACATTCTCCTCTCCTCACAAGTCCTTTATTTAGCATTGGGATACAGTAAGCTGAAGGCTACAGTTTGACACTTTTATCACTTTGGTCGCCTGCATCCAATGGCTTTCACACTTCCACACTGTGTCGTAGTATATTAATCATATGTGTAGTCAGGTTTCATTGCTTATGAATTTATGGTCATTACAGTTTCTCGTCGAAATCACAGAATAAATATTTGAACTGGATAGCTTATTTTTCCACGAGCCAGTCTGTCTAGCAACAGCCTGCTGACATGTCTGACAGTGATAGTATATATGCATATCCCCCTCCCTAAGGTGTTGAAAATAGTCATGCTGAAAGCATAAGGCTGTACATTAATGAATCTCAGTGCCCCTGTATAGTAAAATAAAATGCAGCTTTTTCCTACTGCTTTACTGTTCCTCACACTCTCAGTGCACCGGGAAGTACTGACTCAGCTTTGTAGTCCAACTTTTAGGTTCGTCACCACACACGCACGCGCGAATACAGTGATAGCCTTCATCCCAAGAAAAAGGCCAGTATGATATTGAAGGTAAAGGGAAGGGGCAGGTTGTCTCTGGAGAGATTCAAAGCTGTTAGGAGACCCAGCTTAATTAACCAAGAGAGGCTTGTTCGTGGAAACTGTGATGGGGAGGAGTTGGCCTTTCCCTGGAAGGAATGGGTGATGGTAGCCATACTATTATTAACTCACAAACACAGGTTAACCATCAGTGTCTCTTCACACTCTTATCCTTATTCAAAAAGTTCATTTTACCCTTAGGTAGCAAGTACTGAAGATGTAGTCTTAAATCTCTGATGCGCAATTTCATTATTTTATTAGTAGTAATGACGTTTATGTGGTAAAGATTGGATTAAATTGCCAATTGTTTTTAGTATCTTTTAGTACTGATCCAGCACTTCTAATCTCAAGTAACGCTAAACCTGTAAATATGGGAACTGACAGAGCAACGGGAAGCAGCATCTATTTGGAGTTTGTTAAATATTAACTTGTTTTATGGCTGTGAACATTGAGAAAAGACCATGTGTCACTGATGCATGAGGCTCTCAGTACATTGAGTACCACAAGGCAGAAACAGGTGCTTGGGTAGAATTGCTCATGAGCAGCTTTAGTAGCATTGATTTAGGTAAAACAGCCAAGGGTCTGTGGTGAAAGTAAGCCTCATGTTTTCTATTATGCCTAGATTAGTATCTCATTTAGGCCTATTTTATGTCCTAACTTAACCAAACGTTTCCTCTATACAAATCTTCTGTTGTGTTATTTGATAGATTTGTCTCTTTGTTGTTCAATGCAATATGTTCTGGACACATGTTAAGGATAAGGTTTATACTTGCTGAGTTATTGGAGGTTGGTGGCACAGATTTTATTTCAGTATTTGAGTATTTCACCAGCTGTTATAAAATCATATGGTAAAGAAAAAGCTGTGTATCTGAGGTCCTTTGCCTATTGTAAATTAAGTCTTTTTTCAACAACCAGAAGAATACAAACCCATAGTAGTAAGCTGACTTTGTTTAAGTGAGTTATCAATCTTTGATGCCACACGAGCGTTAGCTCAGTGATGCATTAAGATTCTAATGTTGTTATTGAGTTTTAAAGTTGCTTTGCCAGTTTGACCGGTAGCTTGAGAGTGTTGTTGGTTTTCAGTGATTGTGACCATTATCTATAGTAAGACTGTGTTTTCTCTGTCTTGTTTAGGCGCCATGCAGACACCTGAGGCAGGCGCTGACTCCACCTCCACTGTCCCTCTTCAGACCACCGTGCCTGTCCAGCCCACCGGCTCCAACCAGCAGGTGCCTGTCCAGCAACAGGTACAGCCAGCCAGTCTGTCTGTGGGTGTATTTGTGTCCGAGTGTTCCTGGACAAGTGTGCATGCTGGATTTCTCAGTGCAATATGTGACTTGTGTCAATTAAATAATTAATTTGCACTTTGTATTGCCAGGCCCAGACTGTTCAACAGGTTCAGCATGTTTACCCTGCACAGGTTCAGTATGTGGAGGAAAACAGTGGCGTCTACACCAATGGCAACATGTGAGTCAGTCTGTTACCCAGCTCTTACGCCACTCCACAAATATTAGCACCGTCTCTTCAGTCTGTTCTTCCTCCTCTTAAGTCTCTTCACACCATCATTCATGTCACAAGCACATGATGTTGGTGGGAGTGCATTTGTTTTTTGCATTTGTTTTCTTTTATTAAGAGGTGTGCAGTCGTGTGTTTGATTGTACTCAGTCACCTGAACATGACCAGAAGTAGGCCTGTCTTTTAAGTGCTGACACTATGCCAGGCTCCCCTGGGTCTGTGGAATGGGGTTACATACCACTAACAAGCCCAAGCTGTTGGTCCTACTGTGAAACACACATACACACACATCAGTGCATGTACATACATACTGTGTGACTGGTAGAAACACTCATGTAAGGGGCTTAGAAATACAAAATCACACATATACCAAATAGCTGGACTCATGAGGTGACTACCAGGCTTGTCTCAACATAATATTGGTTACCCAAATCACATGTAAAAACACATTTTTTAGATATTTAATGTCACCATTAAAAATGATAACATTATCAATAATGAACACTTGTACTCTGTAATTGTAAACATAGGCTCAAAAAAATTATCCAAGAAACAGCTAAGTTACAAGTAATAATTAATAATATAGATGGTTTTGCCTATCATTGCCTAACTGCTAACCTCTCTTCTGAACAGAAGAACCTACTCGTACTCAGAGCCGCAACTGTATAGCCAGAACAGTGGAGGGAGCTACTTTGACACACAGGGCAGCTCATCACAAGTGGCCACTGTGGTGACATCTCATGGCATGACCAACAATGGAGGAGGGGGCAATGGAGGAATGAGCATGAATCTGGCGGGGGGTCAGGTAATCAGCAGCAGTCCTGGGGCTTACATCATGGACAACACTGGACCCCACCCTGCTACTCAGACCGCACGAGCTTCCCCAGCTACTGTAAGTAAAAAAATTTAATTTAATATAGCACCTTTCACAGAATAAGTCACAAAGTGCTTTACAAGAGTAAATTAATAGAGCCATATATATATATATATATATATATATATATATATAATGATGTGCATAACACCCACAAATTGGGCCCCTCAGCTGCCTTTTCCTGCCTGACTTTGTTGATAGACCATCAGATTAGTGTATGTAGTGACTTTGTAGTAACTTCTAACTCTTCGCTGTTCAGATCCACACAGCTATTTATTTGCCTAGTCTCTCCCTATTAGCGCGGATGTTCTGTTTCTGTCATACCTTATTGATCTATGCACTAGTTTGATCTGCAATTTTGAATGCCATTCTCAATATTTGTATCACGTTTTCTAAATTGCAGTGTGTGGTACACACATTATGTCACATTATAGAGAAACAGCTTTTGTGTGCCCCTCCTCCATGATTGTGTATGGTGTGTTTTACCTCTGGCAATGATCCTTTGCTGATGTATGTGGTGCGCTGCGTAGGCTGGGCCAGAGTCTCTGTAGTGATCTAACTACTGCCAGCAATGTTCACATTGTAACCCTTAATATTTAAGGTTCAAGTAATGCAGGGCTTTGTTTCCATCCCTGATTTCATCTGTTTGTTATTCCCCCTCTTTGGCGTGTAAGAAAGGAGGGGCTAAAACCTGAGAGACAGGTGTATTAAGGAGGGGAGGATGGTCAGAGAGTGTTGACTGACATTATGTGGCTGTCAGTCATGGCAAAATGGCTGCAATTTTTTTTTTATGTAATCAAAATTTCAAAAAGGGTAATTTAACTTTTGCTTAAACAAAATACCAGCTCAACCTTGTCCAGCCTAAGTGATGTAAAAATGGACAGTATTTACTGCTGAGCGATGACTGGTATTTAACCCCAGTTATCAACTCAATTATTTCACATGTATGATATCACAACATCTAGGTAATCTCAGGAATCTGAGATAGATCAAAAGAAGTAAAAACTGATGCTGAGGGGACAACCATTGCAAATATTCACCACCAATGAAATTACACAGAAACACAATGCTAACTTGCCGTAGAGAAAAAGAAACGTCCTTTGATCCTTGACCTTGAACCTTGTATGCCATGTCTTTCACATCACATTTTTAGCCTATCTTACTGTATGATTTTGTTGTAAACATGCCAATACCCAATTAGACTTCTTTCCATGAAGCATGAACCAGCTTTTCAGCATAACTCTCGAGGCTGACATGCAGGTGTTACTAAATCATATTGGCACACTGCCCTATTCTTTTGTTTTGGTAATGGAGTCTGGTGTTCTCTGCACATGGGAGTTGTTTTAAGTGGATATGTGCTGGTGGAATCTGGAAGGATTGTGTGTCTGCCAGCTATCCCTGATTGATGTACTTGATCCTGTTGAGCCTATGTCCCTGTTTCTCAACTAGGCAAAGATTTCCTTTTTAAATGACAGGTAGTCCTGCTCTGCTTGGGTTTAGTGGTGCTTGCTTTGGGATCCTTTCTAGATTCTCTTTATTTTTGCTAGTTGCCACTAATGTGTCTACATCAACTCTTTATTTTTTCTTGCTTTTGTTTTTATTTCCCCCTCTTACATTTTGTTGTCCTGTGCTTCATGGTTTATCAGATTGAAATGGCGATTGAGACGCTCCAAAAATCTGAGGGTTTATCCAGTCAAAGAAGCTCACTGCTCAACAGCCATGTAAGTTGCTTTTCAAAAATGCTTTTGCTAGACTGGATCTCTTGCTGTTTTGCCTCCCTCTCTCAACTCTGTATATATTTGAGTTTGATGTGGTGCTTGCTGTTTTAGTTGCCTGTTTCAATTGTAACTATTGCTTTAAATTCACTGGCTGCTATAGAAATGCTTTTCCAGAGGTGGGAAGCTGCAACATCAACATTACAGATAGTAATGCCAGTCTGAGGTCTTTCAAGATAGTTTGAGTGGACCGTTTTATGCATCTCCTGAGTGAAAAGCATGTATTCCTTTGTAGCTCCAGTGGCTGTTGGACAATTACGAGACAGCAGAGGGCGTAAGTCTACCACGATCCACCCTCTACAATCATTATCTGCGCCACTGCCAGGAGCAGAAACTGGACCCTGTAAATGCAGCCTCTTTTGGCAAACTCATCCGCTCCATCTTCATGGGACTCCGTACAAGGCGCCTTGGGACAAGGTTCGCTTATGTGTTCCTTTTTCTCTCTTTTCCCTTTCTTAAGTAAGAAAAAAAAAAGTTCCTTTCTGTCCCCCTCTTCCATCCATGTGAACTTTTCTGTACACGTCACAATGAGACTCTGTCAATGTGTGTCCACTTTTTGTACTTTATATCCTTGCAGAGGGAACTCCAAATATCATTACTATGGCATACGTGTGAAACCAGACTCGCCACTCAATAGACTCCAAGAAGACATGCAGTATATGGCCCTCAGACAGCAACCTGTGCAGCAGAAACAGAGGTACGCAGTCAGCTTGGCATGCATACAGATAGGGCTGGACGATATGACCTAAAATCAAAATCACGATTAATGAATTGTTATTTTGTTTGTATGTTGTTTGGTTTTTTTGCCCTCATAGTTCACTGACAAGGTTTTGGCAGTAAATGTACAGTCACATTGTGACCTACACTGTAGGACTGTAGGACTGACGGGGCAGTGAACACACACAGTGGGGAGAATATTAACAGGATTAAAGGCCAAAATAACTGACATGGGAAAATTATGTCGGTTAGAGGCTCTGAATTTCTGAAAGATTACTTTTCGGCTAATCGTCCAGCTCTACATACAGACGTGCAGTACTTCCTGTGACATAAGTCGCACTTTTCATACATACTTAGGTGAGCCATGTGATTTCAGGTTCAAGCCAGTGCAGAAGTTTGATGGCTGCTCTGGGGATAATTACTCAGGTGGAGGCCAGCCCCAACCTGGTGCAGCAGAGCAGACAGTCATCGCACAGAGCCAACACCACCAGCAGTTCCTAGGTCAGCTGCCTATCTTTTTTTTTATCTGGATGTCTGTAAATCCAAAAACATGTGAGATGCAGTGAAACATACAGAATGTTGTTTATCAGATCATTCCACAGTGGTGAATTTAGTGTTTTTATTACCCCAACAGATGCGTCAAGGGCACTCCCCGACTTTGTAGACCTGGACCTGGGACAGAGCAATACAGAGAACATCAGCCCAGAGGATGTGAAAGCTCTCCAGACCCTTTACAGAGAGCACTGTGAGGTCAGATGAAGTGCATTATTTTTGTTTTCACTGCAGAGTCACCACAGCTCACTTTGGCACTTAAGTATATTTCACAGGGGTAACGGGGGTCGGGTCCCTATTCAGAGCTCAAAGAAAGCAAAGTATGACCCTTCAATATTGTAGAGTTCATTGATGCAACATCATCATTATGACTATACAGACTGAGACTGTACATTCATCTATTGATCTTCCTGGACTAGCTGCATTTCACCACCCACTAACTCACTGTGTGTTTTTTTTTTTTTCCCCCTTGTGTATATATGCCTTAATCAAGTATTTATCATGACAGCAATTTACTAGTTTAATCTTATTTAAGCTCTCTTCAATGAGAAAAGGCTGGTAAGACTGAAAATACTGAGTTAAATTTTACAAATTTTGAAAAAGAACACAGGTTTAAAGTTTGGCTGGAGTGTGGAAACTTTGGGAAAGGTCATGTGTGCTCATAGCGACAGAGATCCGCAAATGCCAGCTGCTGGCATTTTAGAACAGAATTTTCTCTTCATTTTGTGAAGTTTTCAATCATAGCTCTCCTAATGTCTGAAAAACTAGGGATCAGGTCCTCCACAGGTGATGGCCTTTTGGTTTGACAGACAGAGGTTGTCATGATTTAAGTGTCAGTTCATCCAAATTACTTTTTTTTTAAAACAATAAAAAATATTTCCTCACATGTCCTTACTGCTGTCTAGCCGTGCAGATAAGTTAGGGATTGAAATGCTGAGGATTTGGGATGCCCATGAATGAGATTTCTATTGCTATGTCAATACGAGGTGAAATTTCATGTGTGCTCCTTAGAGCACTGAAAAACTGACATTGACAATTGACAAAGTCTTGGTTCCTCTGGATAATCCACAGAGCTCACTGTCAACAGTTTTCAAAGGGACTTTTTCTTCTTTTAGGAAGTAGTTCCAGTAAAAACTATTCACTGTTTTTGTTTGTTCTGTGCTTTTGTTTCAGGCTATCCTGGATGTGGTTGTCAACCTCCAGTTCAGTCTAATTGAGAAGCTGTGGCAGACATTCTGGCGTTATTCTCCCCCTGACTCTGTAGAGGGTGCCACTGTAACAGAAAACAGGTGCGGTCAAGCTGATACCTTAAATCAAGTCTTTCAGTGTTTTGCTAAAGACAAATATTAGCTACAAAGAGATACATATCTAACCTTATTCTAGGATAATCTGAAAATTCAAAGCCATCCTTCTAAGTCTGGTTTGTTCATTCCTCAGCAGTATAAGTGAGATTGAAGTGCGGCTCCCCCGGTCACAGCTATTGGTGCTGTGTAGAAACGAGGTTGTACTCAAATGGATGAGCACCTGTGACCATCTAATGTACCAGTCCCTCGTGGAGATCCTCATTCCTGATGTCCTGAGACCCATTCCCAGTGAGCCACAGTCATCGACACCTCTCATGTTTACACGTTTGGCATGGTAATATTCATAATAACACAATCATTAACTCACTGTTGTTGTTTCTGTCTTTTTTTTTTTTTTTTCTTCGTGTTTTTGTTTTTCAGGTGCCTTGACTCAAGCCATTCGCAACTTTGCCAAAAGCCTGGAAGGTTGGCTCAATAATGCCATGAATGCCATTCCACAGAGAATGATCCAGACCAAGGTACGCTTGCAGCATTCATACAGACTTTACCTGCTGTGAAAATGCTACATATAAAAGTAACTCGTTACTGTTTGTAAAATATATGATTAATACATGAGAGTAATATTTTTACTATCCAGTTTGAAAGGGATGTACTTATGGTAGGTAACACCTGGGCTTTTGTGTGGCCCCTATTACAGATTGCTGCTGTTAGTGCCTTTGCGCAAACACTGCGCAGATACACATCTCTGAACCACCTGGCTCAGGCGGCACGTGCTGTGTTGCAAAACACGTCACAGATCAACCAGATGCTGAGTGATCTCAACCGTGTTGACTTTGCCAACGTACAGGTCAGAACAGCTCTTTGTTTGGATATTCAGCAGTGGAGCTTCAGTTATATGTTTTACAGTATCCCTTGTCTGTTATCCACCCCAAAAGAATATAAACATTTTTTTCACTTTTAGTTTCACTGTGCAAGTGTGAACCCCCAGTTCTTTATGTTACTGTATAGGAGCAGGCATCATGGGTGTGTCAGTGTGAGGAGGGAGTGGTTCAGCACTTGGAGCAGGACTTCAAGGCCACACTACAGCAGCAAAGCTCTCTGGAGCAATGGGCGGCCTGGCTGGACAATGTGGTCACTCAGGTGCTCAAGCCTTACGAGCACCGGCCCAGCTTCCCCAGGGCAGCGCGACAGTTTCTGCTCAAGTGGTCCTTCTACAGGTCTGCAAAAAACACAACCATACTGAGACACGTCTGTGCAGCGTTGTTTTGAATAGACAAAACACTTAAAATATTTTTTTCATGTCTCTGCAGTTCTATGGTGATCAGGGACCTGACTCTGCGCAGTGCTGCCAGCTTTGGTTCCTTCCACCTGATTCGCCTGCTGTATGACGAGTACATGTTTTACCTAGTGGAGCATCGTGTGGCCCAAGCTACTGGAGAGACACCCATGGGTGTCATGGGGGAGGTATAACTGTGGCATCTTATCTTTATAGTATTTTACAGTGCCACTGTGATACACTACAGTGTTACCCCAGAAGAGATTTTTTACCTAATTACAATGTAGTACCTACGGAAGCCCTGAGAAGCAAGAATGGGTGAAAAAATGTCTTTCCAGGATAGTCTTTCTAAGTTCCTTAATTTTTTTTCATCTGTGAAACAGGTGTATTTGTAATCAGTGGCTGAAGTGCACCATTTAAGATTAGTGCAGATTAAAATACATTTTTAGCCAAAAGCTAGACATGACAATAATGTTATATAGCAGTGTTTCCCTTACCATTGTTTGGGGGGAATGACAGAAATATAAATAATTAGGCTATATTAAAAAAAAAAACGGACGTGCGAGATCTAGCGCTTTTCACACACACAAACCCACACAGGGAATTCGCTTCTTGCTTATCGCCTCAATAGTTAAATTTATTTGAACTTGAGCCATGCAACGTTGCTCTGGTGTTTACCGGAGCTGCTTCTGTCCTCCCCATCAGTGTTTTAGTGTGGGCGGGGCTTAGCAGCTCCTCCACTCTGACACACACTTTCATATTGAAGACAGCGCACTAGCAAGAGCTAACTTGAAGTGAAACCACATTGGCAGATGCAGTACGCGAGCCCAGCTCGTTGTAGATTTTGTGGCTGTGTGGACGGAGTCAGATTATCCCTTAAAATAACTAAAAACATATGTTTGGTCAAGGATGCGTGCTGCCCACGTGAGAGTAGCGTCGTCAGACCCACGTATACCATGTGGAGGCAGTCAAGTAATAACCTATTTTATAGGGGACAATTCACAATTACATGTACTGCAACAATGTATTAATTCTGAATTGTCCCCTATCAAATAGTATTATAATAGCCTGTTTTAACATTTAACACACTTTCTGATAACAAACTGTGCTTAAATTGTAACACAGAATTCAGAAACATTTTAATAGAAAACACAGAATCTGGCAAGAATTCAACAGAATCTGGCCAAAAATTTGATGTATTTCATGGTTTCATTGCCTAATATGTATATGTAGCGTAACTGTAGCTCCATCAGGAGGCAGTAACTTTAGCAATAAAAATGTCGAAGAGGAACGGAGAAGGTGACAGGCAAAAATGAGTGCGTCGATGACTACACCATGTATCCGTAACTTGGCTGCTCCGCAACACTGGTCGTTTCGGGGGGGGTCAACCTCCCCCCACTGAAAAAAATCCTAGGGGAAACCCTGTATAGCATGCTAACACAAAAACATTATCCCGGCACAACCTTTTTTTTCACCTGTCCTTCGGTCATAAACACAAGAGAGAAAACAATTTAGATGAGACTTGGATCACCAAAAAAAAGTCATAATGTATGTATAATAATACATTAAAACTATGTGAATCATTATTGGCCCCTCTAATTATGACGTTTGTCTCTGTTTTCAGTTCGACAGCCTCAACACCCTGTCCCTAAGTAACCTTGATAAAGGTATGTGGCAAAATGTATGAAGTGCAATAGCTAAGAACTCAAGTATTCTAGAAAAGAGATCCTGTAACTTTTGAGCAATAATTAACGTTTTCAAAAGACTTGTTTTTACAGTCAGTTAAATTCACTAGCCATTTAGGTCAGTGATGGGCAGTAGAAAATATGGTTATAGCACACACTGGCATGCTTTGCCTTTTAATATTGATGTATTTGCATACTTGTGTGTTTTACTCTTTTGTTGATCTATAATTGATGAAGCCTTAATTGTGGAAAAATATCCTTTATTGTGTTAGACTTTTTAATTGACAAATTGAAACACGATCACCTGCAGCAGCAAACATGAGGCTCATGGAGGCATGTTTTCAATTAAATCTCAGTGAACGAGTAAACCAAACATCTTGTGAAGAGAAAAAAAGTTCTTAGCAGTGTTCAGTATTAACCATTTCCTAATTGCCTTGAGCTCTTGAGTCTGTACCAGTGTTTTATAAATGTGTTGTTTTCTCCTGTCTAGATGAAACAAGTGGGATGGACAGTGACTTAGAAGAGGACACGGAAGAGTCTGGGGAACCTCTTGCCAAACGAGAGAAGTCGGAGCATGAGGTGATCCAGGTTATCCAGGTCGGGGCATTAGAGGACGGGTCCCACCCTGTGGTGGGTGTCGTCCAGCCAGGTGTCCTCCACTCGCTGCCCCAGCCCCCGCAGGACCACACTGAGCACATCCTAACCCCCTCTGCTGGTACTCCCACCATCCGCCACTGCAGCACCACAGGCAACACCTATGCCTCCGTTTGAGGGTCTGAGGGCACGGCTAACCTTGTCAGGCCTATTTTTGCTATCTCACTCGCCACATATCTTTCTCGCTGTAAGTCTAGATGTTTCCGTCTTTTTCATGTATTGTCTCTGTCTGCACTTGTGTAGACAAGCTCTCCAATCCCTATCTAGCCCGGTCAGTGGGGGAGTGCTGAAATGATGATACTCTGGCCAATATGTGCTGTCCGTGTCTGACTGCTTAGATTCTGGATGTGCTGTCATCCCATAAGTCTGTGCTCTATCACAATGCGGCAGCTGGAGGAGAAGGACTAATTTGACCCATTAAATGTTTCCTGCCTAGGTATGACTTAAAGCCTCTGTCTGTCTATAAAGACAGGTTTTATCTTGAAGGAAAATTAAACTCCTTCAAACTACTGATGTCTCAGAGCTCAAATCCATGTCACTAGTCCCAGTGGAGCAAAGTCATCGATAGACTCAAGACCTTTGCCTATTGTAAATAGTTTTGCTGTACTTTCAATTGGTATTATCCAAAACTCATGGTGCTATCATTGTTTTGTTTTGTTTTAATTCCCTCCTAATTTTAGTATGATTTTTGTCAACATGCATTCCACCTGCTGAAAAACGTTTGGCTGAACAAAATATTTTGAGTATTGTATGTAGCTAAAAAACAAATGGATGACTTTCTATGTATGTATGACATTTGAAAAAGGATCATGGGGCAGTTTTGTCTGGTCTGTTCTAAAAATGATATGGTAGCCACCCACTGATAACCACTTACAGATTTTAGCCACAGAAAAAGGAAAAATTAAGAAGTATCTGTGCTGCTACTCGTGTATATAGAAATGAGATTGAGAAGACCGGCTGTACAAAACCACTTCCTCAATGCTAGCTTTTCTATGCACTCCGTGCATAACACTTGCCTTTGTTAATTTTAGATGCTCTGTAGTGTGGTTTACACAACAAGCTGTAATCTTGAAAATAACTTACTGGACAACTTCCCCCCCCCCCCTGTTTTTTGCAGTTCCTGTCTTTTAATGAAATTCACAAAGGACCAAAAAACAAACTTAACAAGAGGAAGCTGAGAGTGAGCCATATGGGCCCACCCAAGAGCTGTTTCCTGTCCCACAGTGCCATGTTGCAGAGCAGAAGGAATGTCAGGGATTTAATGTACCTCGGCTTTATCATAGTGCCTTATCCTTAAATGCAGCTGTCCTTGAAGTCCTGACTGTGTGCTGTAGAGAGCCCACAGCCCCTCTGCATTGTCCCAGCCACAGATTTGGCTTTCTGGTGACTCGTGGCTGGATTTGGGCTGGCTCATCAGTGTTGACACCAAGGAATGCAGGCACAGACACACCTGTTGTTTTCTCTGGATCAGCTCTACTAAGCCTATTACTTATCTGAATCATGGTCTTTAGCCTTGCCCCCTGCCCTCACTCTGCCCTCCTAAGGCCTATTCTCGCATTAGCCTTTGTTATCGGGTGAAGTGTGTGTGTTTGTGTACACGGATGCATAGGTCTGCACTGTGTTTTTATGTGCATGTGTACATGTGTATATAAGCCTGTGTGTGTGTGTGTGTGTGTGTGTGTGTGTGTGTCTGCGTGCTTGTGTGTGTATGTGTTGGAACACATCCATCAGTCACCCTACCTCAAACCAGTGGTGCCAGCCCTTTGACGCGTGCAGCACAGTCACCAAACCTTATTGCACACACACCACTGTACTGCACAAATCTCAACGCGATAGAGAAAAACTGCATTGCTTTTCTCTCACCTCTGATACATTTTCACTTCAGTTTTTAGCCCATAAAATGCTTTCATTCTTTGTTCCCTGTTTAAAGATCATCTTTGTACAGTGGACCAAAAGTAGATATTTTGTGATATTCAAAGAGATATATAGATATATAGATATAGATATATATATATATATATATATATGTATAGTATATATAATGATCATACACTACATATATTTGTTGCTTTTTATGTGGTTGATCTGATTGTTTATGTGTGATTGTTTCTTTTGGTAGCTCCTCTGTAATTAGTTCATAGACTGTGAAATGGAAACAGCATGGGGACTAACTTCTGATTCATTAGACTACATCTATACTTGAACTGTTTATAGCCTTCTGTGTTGTGGCGAATATTGAGATTAATCCTCTAAATAGGAAGATTTTGTTACTAAACTAAATTGTAATTGTTTTTTTCCATGCTCTGTGAAATGGTCTGTGCCATTTCCCTGCAGAAATGTTTATTTATTGATATTTATTGTATTTTGTTATTGTTTAGATGCCTACCCATTGTAACACATTATAATGGGTAGTGATAATGAATCATGAAGTATACCACTGCAAAGAGCAAACCTACTGTACAGGTGGACCAGAGGTTTTTTTTGTTGATTTGTTTGTTTATTGATTTGTTTTGTTTTTTCCTTTTGTAAGTAAAGTACACTGATTTAAGGTTTTTGAAAAAATGGGTTGGCACTGTGTTTGCTGTAATCAGTCTGTTATGTTCTATTACTAGTCAAAGATTTCCTTTAGATACTAGATGTACACAGGATATTTGCCTTGTTTTTGTGGTTGTGCCTGTGTAGAAAACATGCTTAGCAGTAAAGGAGGGTGGGAAAGTGCAAATACTGCACATCATTTAGGTTACTGGGTCAGCGGACTCTCTCCGATGTTTTGTTAAATCATTTCTATGACACTTTGGGGAATCTGAAAAGTAAATTATGGCAACCCCAAAGACACCTTCCTCATTGATTAAACCTACGGTACATATCTCATGCTGTAGCCTCATCCTGCTGTCTTGAAATGTCGGGCTTACCAGATCTAGGAATTGAGCACACACAAATCTGGCTTTCTTATTATGTTGCTTTTGAAAAGTCTGCAAGAAGATGTCAATTAATTTTAAGCAGCTGGAAGTTGAACGCCTTAGGCTGTTTGTTTACATCAGTCGGTGAGCATAATGAACTTGGTATTAAACTGCTGAAGGCAAGTGGGGAGAAAGTATTGAAAATGTTCATCTAAAAAAAATGAATGGATAGCAAAACTTAAGCCCTAGATCACCTCTTATACTTTCTCCAGAGCCACACGTAAATCTGGGTTCGCATAATAACTTCCCAGAAAATCAACTACCCCATTCCCAAGAGCTCACTTAACTGACTCCAGCACTCACTGAATTTTTGAGAATGAAGTTGTAAAAAGTGATGGCATTCTGTTTGTGACTTTAAAATGTTAAATTATGTTGTAAATCTGGGTAGTGTGTACCGAAATGAAGGTTTTGCAGGACACTTTTTCTTGCCAATGGCATTTTTTGGCCATTCTCTCAATGAATGATTTTTGTTAAAAAAATATGAATCTCAGCTCCCTCGTCATATAAATGAACTACAACATTGTAGATGTAAACTTGTATTATTTTGTGCCTGACGTGAATATGGCTTATAAAATGTTTTCTTTAAATCTTTATTGTGTGCTTTAGGATCATAAGTGCTTTCTGGTCTTGCACGTCTACCATGTGCTGCTAGAAACTTTTTTTTTTTTTTTTTTTTGGTCAATTTTGCCCCTCCCCTTTTTATTTTTTTACATTAACGTGCCAGACAGTGATTTAGCTTTCTGCAACTCAAAGCCTGCCTGGTCTACACTGGAATGATGTTAATGCTGCCAACACAATTGTACTTTATTTCTTGGTGTCTTTTAAATGGAGAAGTAAGATTGTTTTTGTAACAGTTGTTTGCAAATGAGCCTGTTTCCAACCAGAAAACATGAAAAAATAAATAAAAAGACATAAGCTATTCCTAAACTTGTCATAGGAGCAAAAGCTAAGAGATGCCTCTTCACCTGGACAAAATGGCAGCTTCACTGACCCATAGCAGACTCCAGTGCCTTTAATTTCGCCCCGGCCAGAGCAGATGGCCTGGGTAACTATTGGGTCTCTGGTGGGCTACAGATAGAGGCTATCAGAGCAGACATTTCATTGCACAGGTGCTGCCACTGAGAAGACACCGGGGCTGAGGAAGCGTAAAGACCTGTCCTCAGACTGGACTATTTATTATTTACTGGATGTGACACCACAGACACACACACACGCATACTTGGTAGTTTACACACGGTAGATTATCTGCAGACTGCTTTTTATTGTATAGAACTGGTTAACGAACAAGGGGAGTTACTGTAAGTAAAATGCTCTCTTAGGACTTCTTTTCTCATGATCGTGATTTCTTTCGTCGAACGATATTTTCTGAATGCTGTGACCTGTTTTGAGATTTGTATTTGGATGTTTTCAAGTGCCATTTGACAGTCTAGTGAGTCGTGGCCATCTGTAGCACGCTCTAATGCAAGCACAAGCATTTGGCAGTGGCATTTGGGGAAGGTTTTTATTTTCATTCACCCTAGACAAAAATATGTATATATCAAAAACTGAAAAAGGTATATTTATTTGTGTCCTAATTATTTGATTTGTTCTTTTGGTGAACATTTTATCAGATATGTTGGTTGCTTTTGTGATTTCCTTTTCGGATAATGTATACTATCTGATATAATATATACACACAAATTTCATGTGACTTTCTTTTTGTGTGCCATTAAGATTTCTTCTCAAATTGGCAAGCAAACCAATGCGTGTAGGGTGATTTGTATTGTGTATTTTACATAAAAAACAAGGACAATTGGGGGACTTTTATATTTATAAAGACATTATCATTTAGTGTGTCGTATTGATGACTATAGAAACTATTAAAGACACATGTAGTTTGGTTTTCTGAATATTTCAGATCTCAGCTCAGGCTAGCTTCTTAGTGTTGTTTTCTTAAAATTTGTGACTTGTCTTTGCAGTAATAAACGTTTTCTTGTTGAAAGTCTGTGTCCTTGCTCATCATTTTGACTCTACACACTGATCAAATTCCAAACTAAGATGTTTTGACTCCAAATCGACGTGTTAGCCTATTAGATTTTATTCAACCATATTCATACATATAGACACCAATATCATTCAAACTCCGTATGCATTCAGAATGCATGACACAATGTTAAGATGAGCATGACCTTGCATTTCCTGAAAATTGTACAGCGTTTTTATTTTCTTAAATTATTTTCAATTATGACCCAAGTGGTTCATCGTTGTAAAGGTAGTAAAAGAGTATAAAATACTGCAATAGCTATAGGTAAACAGAGCTCCAAATACTAACATATTGTTAAATCAATAGTGCAGAGCAAAAACTAAAATCATTCAGTTGATCATTAAAACCAAGCTTTTACAAGCAACTTAACACTGAGATGACTGCAATCTGATAACCGTTTGTCTTTTCATATTTGGCATCAATATGGCTTAAACTTCCTCTCACAGTTAATTTCTTGTTTTCTTTTCTCAGCTGTGTTACATTAAACCTGCAGTGTAATTACACAACACTGTTGACACGTGCTTACGACATATAGGCTCTGCCATACGGAGTTGCTGGCAAATCAATTGCTGCTGGCTGGCTTTAAAAACATCACTACCGGTGTGTGCCAGCACAGGAATGTCGCCACAGACTTTAAAAACAGTATACAACGAATACAGACGGATTTATCTGGCTGTAGGTTTGAAAGGTGGTTGTTTAACGTCGGTGTCATCGTACACAGACAAGGTTTCAAATTAACCACAAGTCAATATGTTCCAAGCAGTCATCATTTTGCCAGAATGGTAAATTCACCTTTCAATCCTGCAGTCGGTGAGTGTTTCTTACTGAAAATACAGATTTTGGGCAGACACTCTGAAGCACATTTTTCATGGCTCTCACCAAAGTCATTAGCAAGTAAAACTTTTCCACTATGCTAAGAGATTATATGGATACAACAAGTAACCACACATGAGACTATGAAACAAGACAAAATATTACAAATTAATAAAAGTGCTAATGGACACTATGTGGGCATCTAATAAAAAATAACTACAAATAATATTACACAGATGTGTTACAATAAGCTTTTCTTTTGAAAATATTTTATAATTTCAATTAATATTTGGGGTTTGAAAAACATCAGTAGAAAACATCACCTCTCAATGTAATTACAGCCCTCGACTGGTGACAGAATAATGTAACAGGTTTATGGTGTTGACAGAGAAGCCGAGGTCCACTAATATGGGTGCGTCAATTGCTCCTTACGTCGTTAAAAACAACTATTCAGTCAAAAAATGTCAAACAAGGATCGTCAGCATTGAAAAATATTTAAGACTACATCTTACAAAAACATCAGTAATGAATAACATTTTACATAAATGTCCTTATCTGTGAGGGGAAAAAAACCCATTACATGAAGCCATAAAGCACCGGAGAGCCAATAAAGGAGGACTGGGCCAGCAGTATACTCCAACTGGAATCACTTTTAGTATGTTTAGACACGGTAAATAAAAGGTTTGCATCCAACACAAGAAACCACATTGTTCTCTGGATTAAGTCTAATAGTTTGCCTCCTTGCTAAACTATTCAAAAAAATAATTTTGTCAGTCAGATATGGGGGCTCTGTAAGTCTTAAATATGGAAAAAAGAGTATGAATCCTTTGTATAGCACTAAGGCTACTTAAATAATTGATAGGTTTATTACATCTTTTTAATCTCGGTGTGGACACGTTCTTTAATTCATATCAGCGATTTGAGAGACAGCCTTGTTCACTTCATGCTGTTGCAATTCCAATTGGTAAACAATGTCAGAATACCTTCTTCCCTTTTCATGCGTATCTTTTAGCGAGTTTCCAGAGTACTACGATTCACATGTTTCTTCAGTTGTTGTTTAGAAGTCACTGAACTTACACACCTGGAGTCTCACTTAGTATACTGGCAACATCTCGCAGCACTGGATTTGAAAGCAGTGTGTTTGGAATATACTGCCGGCCTTTGTGTCCGTTTTTCTACACCTATCAAACTCAGCATCCCTGTCGTTGCAGTCCTCCTTGCAGGCACTCCAGTCCCATAGGTGGAGTGGTCTGCTAGAAGTACAATCTTTTTAATTGTACAGTTCATGTCTTTTAACTCAGTCAAGAGGTTGAGGGTCAGCTATGGGCATGGTGTGAAGAACTTCATCCAGTAGCTGTAGAGCTCGGTGTAAATGGATCTCAATCCAGCAGGGTGTCTCTTTAATGCTTTGTCGTGGGTAGTCGGGCCCCCAGCCCTTCACGAAACTCATCCGCAGGATGCACAGCCTGCGCAGGTCATCAACCCCAATGCCTGCAGCAGCAGACAAACCTACAGGGGAATTACAAGCAGCAACTTTTAGATCAATGAGGCACAATAGGCCAAGGCTTGCACAGATATTTTAGCTAAGTTACTCTTGCAGTAAAAGATGGAACATATACTGGGTAAACACACAGCTAAATGTAAAATAAAGCAGAAAAAGTTATACTGCCATAAGCACATCTCCCACTCTGATGAGGCCACACGTAATGATACTAGCTCCAACTTTCCGGTTAAATGAGACTACGTGATAACAGCAGCTGTGCATAGCAGTCACAGTTCTTCCACCTCGGCTGTATTTTTGGACTAACTTCACAATGAAGTGTGAATACATACATTTAAAAATCAGCACATTATGAAATCTTTTGTCTTTTTAAGATCAGCAAACTTTCCCCGATAATGTTCTGAAACTCAAAAGCATGGCCCATCTGTGCGCTTGTGGCTCTACCACATCCAGACCCAGAATTCCTACATGACACAGTTGCACATAAAACTGTTAAAGCATAGCTTTCAAATGAGCAAAGTCAGTCCCGTTTAGTTGCTGATCAAATAGCTATTAATAGTCATTAAGAAAATGTAGCCTGTGTCCCAGCTTGTTTGTTTTTCTTTTTCATTAATTACCACAGCTGGTTGCTTTTCTTCCGTTGGTGCCGCTCTATTTTACTTTTGCTCACAACGCTGTGAATTTTAGTCCCATAAGAAAGATTCAAAATGCTCACTAAAGACAATGATAAGAAGCTATCGTAAAAACAATAACCCTTGTTGAAGGGTAAGTGCATCAGTAACAACACTCACTTATGGCAGGGGCGATACCTCCCACAGAGCCGGGCCCGGGAATGTTCCCGGCCACTGCTGCTGCCTGGGCTGCAGCTGCTGCCTGAGCTGTTGCTGCCTGCTGCTGCATCTGCCTGTGACACTGACGCAAATCAAACACCTGGCAGGGGACAAGACAAACGCTAAGATCTGATGACAAGACAACATACTGAATGAACACTCAACCATTTGACTGTCTACTAATATTGGGAGGTTTAATGTTACCTTGACTAAGTTCATAAACTATAATATGTTGCTTCACATGTATAGATGGTCAAAAAGCCCTTGAGTATTACAACTCCAGATGGGTTCCTCAGCATTTTTTAGTGTGATTACGGTTACTCCAACTCTGAGCATGGTAGCATTAACATAAGAGTCTGGTTTTTCCAATAGCCCCACTTTACTCCCTTTAGAGACTTAATTACATTATAACTGGATTATCGCTGTGCATGTAAATGTAGCCAGTGTCAATACAAATTTGCAAGTCTCATAACACCTACTGGGAATGTTTCTGCTTTTCATTGTATGACTTTCTTACTGCAGTCTCACCTTGATGTAAGCGCTGGGGTAGATCTTGTGAACAGCATCTCCAGGGGCGCGTCCGGCCTCTCGATCCAGGTAATAGCTCTGCACAAACACGGCGTGATCACTCAAACAGCGCACCCAGACATCGCCTTCACCTTTGCACTCCAGCTGCACGCCTTTGCCAATGTGGAGCCTAACAACAGAAAGGAGAGGAAAAGACGGGTAAAACACAGTCAGAGAGGTGAGACACTACAGACACTTTGTATTACTGAGAATCACTAATACACACATTAAATATGAAATGCTTGAATGAATTATGATGATATAGTACCTGGCTCTCTCTATATTCTCTGTCCTGTGGACATTGCTTAGCTGTCCCAAGCAGAAGCGATCCCCTCCTGATGGATCCACGTAGCCATCCACAGTCACTATCGGACATGTGGATGGCACCTTAAACGTCTCCCCAACCTGGACATCCATCTCAAAGTACGCAATAGAGCACCAGTATTCTGGAGCTGGAACAAACAAAAAGCACCCTCAGGTGAAATAAGTTGCACACGTTATGTTAAATATGTTTATTGTCGTACGTCTGAAGCTTGATACCCACCAGGGTGATTGGAAATGGGGGGCTGGAATGCAATTTCATTGGTAACAGGCCCTGCAAGAACATATTGATATTAATTCGGAACAGGGAATTCTTCGTGAGATGCAAGCAGTCCTTAAAATGTGACATATTATTCCAAAATTAGATAATGCAGCAATGGCACTAAAAATGACCAGATTTCATAAAATGCCAGAAGTGGGGGGTGATCTTTAACATTTACAGTTTATCTTCACTTCAGCCACAGTAACACATTTTACTTTAGCTTGTTACATATTCATAAATGTGTAATGCAATTATACATCTAAACATGAGGAAGTCTGCTGGAGAAAACAAATTTAACTTTTCAAATCTACTTTTAAATCTGCTAAATTCCCTTCCCTGGTGAATTTTCTTAATCAAATAAAAGAGGTGAACACTGGTGTCAGCCTGTATCTGAGTTGCCCTGTCAATCAGCGGTGAACTAACAGCTCCATGATAATAATGTCCTCCAGTCACAGCAGCCAATGTTCAGCTAAATAACTAATTAACAAGAGCTCATTATTATAATGATCTGTAAATTGTTTGAAATGATATGGACTAATTTCCAGGCTTGATGTGAGTTTTACAGAAATGTTTTCCATCCACTCACAGTAATGCCCCGTGTGAGGCATAGGTGGATGATGCTGTAGATGCCCATTCTGATGTTGAGGCACCGCAGGGGGGAAGCTGTTGTTTCTACTCCAATTGGGGGTAGGATCTGTAAAGATAAATTGCATTTCCAAATTTGTGCCAACTTGAAGTCTGTGTGGTAGATCAGCTCTTAAAGCTAAATACTAAAAATAGATGTTTATTGCATTATTTGCCCAAATTAAATTTTTTGCTTTGCTGGGGACAGGTAATCCCATATAAATAGTGCTGTTTTAAATTACCTAAATGTACTTGTACAATGATGCAAAATAAGTGCTTTTTTTTGCTTGATTGCATTCATTTATTTCTGACAGGCAAAAAACAGCACGAGTGCATTTTCCATTATGTTTTGCAATATATGTGTAGTCCCAGTGTAGTGTCTCACTTGAGGGTCCAGCACTGACAGTAGAGAAAGCAGAGGTTGAAGCTGAACTGCTGCCATCTGATGGGGGGAGTAGAGCGGGACTGCTGAAGGTCTCCTGTGGACTGGGCCTCGACGGGGGATGCTGGATAGTCTGCAGGTGGCTTTCAGAGCTTGAGTGAGATTGCTGGTTGTCATAGTCATACTCATCCTTCACCAAGAGTGGACCTACATGGAGGCAACCGACATAGGTAAGACTGACAAAATCGAGCAAAGAAACGAGCAAACAGGAAAACTTTGGCACCTGCTTACCTGAACTTGAAATGGCCAGTCCTGATAAGTCTGCAAAAATGTGAAAAAGAACATCGATCAGTTCATGTAGGTCATTATTCTGAGTAAGAATTAGAACATGGGCTGTGATCTGGGCTTTCAACCAGATCACTACATCATAACACTCAATTATCACTTAGTGTGATAAGTTATATCTATAAATTAAAGAATATCTTGTGGAGGAATGGTATTCATCTCTCCAACAGAGTTCCACAGACTTGGCAAGGAGCAAAAAGGCAGTTCTGTAGGCTCAAAGATGTCCTGACTCCATACTAAGACAATTATACATATATATCTGAACAATGTATTTAAGATATAAAATTCAAAGTAATCATTTCAACTGTGGATTAATACTCCTTTGAATTGTTCTATATTTACCAATAGACAAAAAACTCTAGTCAAGACTAACAAACATGTGATAGTTACTTACCAATGCCTGGAGAGACAACCCTCTCGTAGTGGTATGGGTTGACACAAACATTGTCACATTTCAGGTCAAAGGCATACTGGCAATATTTCACGTGTTTTAATTCATTCTTGTGTAGATCAGGCCATCGCCACAGTCGGGCATAGACAACATGAGGAAAACCTTTACGCCCTGCAACCTAAAGCAGAGAGAAACATTTCATGAGATAGGTAATGTTTCTGTGGCATCTCACTATCTCTTACAATTACAAGAATACCTGTAGGCGTCCATCCAAAGTTCGCTGTATGGTTACACACTTGCTAGGATGAGCTCCATTCGTAGTGATGGCTGTGATCAGGGAATCCAGCTCATCTTTCTTCTCCTTCAGCTTCTTGACAAGACTTTCAATAGCTCGCTTAGCAAAGCTTTCGCTCTCTCCTCCCTGGCGGTGGCACATCAGGCTATGCACAATGCTCAGACAGGCATCATTACTTGTGGGGGTGTTTGTGATTGACATCTTGCTCCTTAGGTTTTAACCTTGGGGAGGCTTTACAGTTGTATCAGTGTCAAGGTGAAAGTACTGTTGATCCAACACTGCCCAAGCTTAGCAACCTAAAACAGAAAGACCAGTGTATTATGGCTGAGAGTCCAGAGGAGTATGCCAACCAAATTTCACATTGCATCACATAAAATAGCACTCAATGTACAATCTGTGTTTAACTCTGATTTAACATCATGTTCACACAGTAACATAACACTTCCGTCACTGTCCAGTTGGTGAACAACATAATTTTCGGCAACTTTTAAAACCTATTTTAGGTTGTTTATCTTTTATTTAATACTCAGTGAACACGCCCATCTTAGTTAGTCGTGTAAGACAACGGAAAGTTATGCTTTAAGCGGAACAACCACTGCATAAAAGCTCACATTAATTCATGCAGAAACTCACTGATCATCATCTGCAAACATGGCAGTTATGTCCTGTCTGAAAGGCAATGTCAACGAAAGCTGCGTTTTCTCATTATTTGGAGTTGTTGTACTATATCACGATTAAGATTAAGTGAACATAAGATTGCTTTTTGAGAGTATTTTAACAGCAAACACAACTTAGCTTAGCTAACGTTAGCCATGATGAGTACCAGAGCTAGCGTTAGTAAACACAGGTAATGTTAACGTTAACTTATCCTTCCTATCAATGTATCAGTAGTTTGCGACCCAACCTGACGTTTACACCGCTCAGTTATTACTCACGACTACTGAAATGAATACGTATGTTTAGTAAAAGTGCAATTGTAAACGAGCATTAAGTTAGCAACACTGCCCAGCTAATATTGAGTGGCGTTAGCTATCATGGGTAGTTGCCGTTAGCCAGCGCTAGTTTAGAAAGCATTCGTCTCCTAACAACGTTACCTAAATCATACACACACTGATTTGTAGACTTGCAGTGATTTCTCCGCGCAAGAGAATAGCGTTTGTCCAAGTGGTAAAAGGTGATAAGTGAGTGGCTCCAGCAACCAAAAACTTGATACGATAGCTAACGTTAGCGTTAACTAGCGTGCGATATTATTGTTTTGGCTAGCTTGCTAGCTCATACGCTAACAGCTAACGGTAAAAGACCTTCATTAACTACACGCTAGCTCGCTAACGTTAACCTTCTGTGATTGCACAAATGCGTTAACGTTACCCCCACGAAATGTTACCATGTCACATTACCAAAGCGTGCAGTTGTTTATCTGTTCGCCTTACTACACTAAAACTATATAATATGTGTATATATATATATATAATATTAGCTGACAACACACGAAAATAAACAAAACAAAATCCTCTCCACCCACCACGCTTCAGGATGCACGCGTTAAATGTGACAGGCGTGGTGCTGCTGTTTGCTACACCTACTGTTTGTAACCCCATGCCAATATGCCACACAACAGAGAGCTATTTTAGAGCGAGAAATAGCTGTTTTACTATCATGAGCCAGTTAATTTTTTTTAAATATTTGTCTATGTTCAGGGATTACGTTACGTTACATGTATGCTAATTTGAGGGTGCACAGCACCAGATGTTCCATTCTACCTGAAAACGAAGCCTATGTGCTGGTTTAACACTCCCAATTCATTCAAACTTTCAAATGAAGCATGGTTCGATTCAGTATTAACCAGTCAAGTAAGTAGTCAAACTATCAAAATGTCTAAATTCCAATAAACAATGGACCCAGACCCCCAGGGGCCCCAAGCATCCCTGGGTGACTGTGTATCAGGTATCATTGGTTTACAGGATAAGCACTAGTAAAGTACAGTATCAACTGAAGAGATAAGCGCCTTAAGGCTGGCCATACTAATACCTCATTTTGAGACACTGTTTTGTGGAGGGTTCCTGAATCCAAAATCTACTTATTTCTCCTCTGTTTGGTTTCTGGGACTGAAAGCTGCTATGTGTTCTGCTGTAAACTTTACCTGGTGGGTTAAGTTAATATGACCATGACAATGACATGTTGAACTTGGTCTCTAACTTGTGTCATGTTATTCTGTACTGATATCTTTAAAAAAGACTCACACAATCAGGTGAGAAAATTACAGAAATACAAAAAGACAGCTAATGGCATACAATCTCGTTAATGTCTCCTGCCATTTTCCACTGATAAAAATGTATACTGTTGTGAAATTACAGTAAATTGGCAGCAGGGATACACAGTGATTACAAGGGGAGTCAGAAGAGACACGAGAGAGGCTGTGTAACAAAACCCCAACGTGTGGGGAGCTCGAACTAACCTACTGATTATGAGCATTGGGTGTAATTATAAATGACTTAGAAAGTACCATTTTAGAATATTTAATCATCTTTATTGTCATGTCCAAATTAGTCTTAACTTGTCACCAAAGGGTCATCACCATATAAATAAGTTGGTTATAATACAATTTTAAATTTTCTGGGTACATGCCAGTAATGTCTTCTAGATTTTTTTAGTGCAAATTACATTCACCTTTATATCATCATGTGATGATATATTTTACTGTAATATCAAGTCTCCCACTTGTGGTTATAATATTGTGTGAAATTAAAGAAAACAGCCCCCTGTCCAAATCTCCCTCTGAGCTTGACCATGTGTTGTATGATTTTAAGTTGGCCTCAACAACACTATCTTTGTTGCTAAAGAGTGATGAACAAAGCTGCCATCACATCAATCTGCTCAAATGTGTTGTTGATATTGTCGTAGATACCTTTGCCAGACCATGTAGACCTTAAGGACACGATACATTATGAAAAAGCAGCTTTTGAAATAAATGTTATTTTATGTATCTTTTCTTAAGCAGCGAAAATATTTGTCATTATGGTAAAATTAACCTCTGCCTTTAAAGACATAATAACCCAAATAGTAAATGTCATTAAAGAGGTCATATTATGCTCATTTTCAGGTTCAAAATCCTATTTGGGGTTTACATGTTTTATTTAAAAAAAAACACTGCACGTTGCTGCAGCTCCTCTTTTGTGTTGAAGGTTTCGTTTTAGCTGTGGAGTGATGCATTTTGTCTCTAAATGATCTTTGTTGGGAGCTGCACGTGCGCAGTCCCTAGCTGAGGACTACTAGCCAATCAGAAGCAGAGAAGGGGGGGTCAGTGAGAAGCCGGTAAACAGCTTCGGTTCAGCTATAGGCTACATGTTGCCGACCAGCTTGGCAACATGGACTGGAGCAAGAGTTTCAGAGTGGTGAGTTATTAATCTGTAACAGAAGTATTTTTCATCCATAAAGTTATAACTTAGCTCTGTCTCTACATCACAGTAACAACATTATGTCCATTGACTACATGGAGGGTAGCTAGTGTTTGAAAGGGAGAAGAGAGGTGTGTGCAGCAGCTGTTTTTGAGGGCGTCTCAGAGTAGCCGCTTGGCGAGCGTTATATGAGGCGCAATGAGCTTTCATCCCTGTGTTGTCACAGGAATGAAACGGAAGCGGCTGGACTACAAACGAGCTGTTTTCAGGCAGTTCCGAGCAGAGTTTTCTGTGGGAGATGGGAAATCCCTTTGGGGTGGACTTTGGGCTTTTTCACTTTGCAAACCTATTACATGCACAAAAAAGATATATAACTCAATAAAGGAGAGGGGAAAAGCAAAAAAGCATAATACCACCTCTTTAATAGCAACAGAGCCAATGATGTAATGAACCAACAAGAACACATAAACAGTGAATAGTGTTCAAGCTGACAAAATAAACAGAAAATCAAATCAGGACATACATTTTATGAAATCAGGGGAGACAAACCTACCTAGTAGCTACTTTAGACCAATCCTCTAAGAGCTGTCTGATGAAGCGTGAAAGTTATCATTTGAATTGATATGGGCTATTTCCAAAAAAGCAATAAGGGGGACCAAATTTACTTAAAATCCTTCAGTTTGTCCTTCTTATGCTAAACAGAGGGTGTTCAAAATGGTTTTGGACAGCAGGGAAGTGTCTTTAAACTGTTTCACATAGAAAAAAAATTGAATAAAAAACTTTGACATCAGAAAGCTGGCCATGTGCAGGACAGCATTTCTGTCTCTGTATCCAAGCTGTTTTCCCGCACAAAAATCCAATTGTAGGAACAATGTGTCAATTTTAACAAAAACAAAATTGAGGCAATAGAGGTTCATAGTTACTTGTAATTAAACACCCCACCACTACCCTCCCAGAGAGTGCATCATGTTTCTCCAGCCTAAAGTAGCTCCTACATTCTGCCTTTCTAGCAGCTTTGCCATAAAAACATTTAAAAAATATTAACAATGTTGTGCAGTCCCCAAACTAAAACTGCAACAAGCTATTGTGAACAAAGAAGTCATTGCATATTGTTGTGTTTAGGAATATTTTCTACACATTAAAGCTTTGTTCTAGTTTTAAATAAGCTCCACACTGGGAAATCAATTTGTTTACTGCCACTGTCGATATCTCTGCCCTGCACACTTGGCCTACGTGTGCTGAGTGTGGATCCTATTAAGTTAGAAAGTTCCACAGTGTTATTCCACTAATGTTATCTGCTTCCGACTGTTAACAGCAGAAGCTAGGTGATGATGTGACATGTATTTTTTCCATTTGTACTGTTGCTTTGGCCTGGATAAGGGCGTCAGCATGCCCATGTCAGAAAAAGGAAGTGGGTGGGTTCAGAGGGCACCAAGCAACCTGGTGGCAGGGTTGTCAATAGAACATGTTGGTGTTGGAGACCAGGAATCTGACACCACCTTCTCACAAATGCTGCCACTTGGAGTGGCGTCTCATCCTGAGTGACGGCCTACAAGACTCCAGGCTCTGACACCTCGTTATCACTATGGCATGGAAGCGGGTAAAGAGAGGCCCGCCAGGCATGTGATGCTAGAGGGATGGGGATTAAGGTTGTTAGGTTGGGAATGCTGTGATTACCTGACCATGAAACAGGGTGTACAAGAGATCAGAAATTGCTCAGTGAATATATTTGTTTTCAGATATTTTATTTTTTAACAGCCATAATAACATTAATGTTGGCTTGAGAACCAAAATTATCATATGAATGGCTGGGGTGTAAAGAATGATTTCACAGCAGCTGACAGCAATGTTAGGTATGAGAAATTGGACATTTTTCAGAATAGAAGCCCTAAAGAGCTCCAAGACACCGTGAAAATCCTCTCCTGGTCAAAAGCCACCGAAAATATATTTTCTGCAAGTTTGGCAAGCAAATAAGAACAGAATTTTAAATCAGTTCAGTGGTTCCAACATGCCTTAGGGCACAGAAACAAATGATACCATTTACAAATCTGCAGCATTTATGTCTACTTATAAAGCATTTTGGCAAGACTATTACAGTTTAATTTAAGCACATTCTCATATTTAAAAAGCATACGGCATACTATCAGTAGTGCAAATTATTGTAATCTGATGGCCTATCCTAAAATGTAGATTTATACAGTTCAGTTTGGATATGCTGGGGCTTCTGAACTTCTGCATTAGGAATTATTTAACAAAATGTAGATGAAAAAATACAGTTTTGAAGAAGGTCTGTGAGGAAAGTTAGCAACAATACATTTACATTTTGCAATAGGATGTGTGGAAGGTTATTTAGTACACTCTGTACACTCTGTACAATAACCCAAGCCTAAACTTCACTTTGGTCAGATTCTGTACCTTGAAAATTTGCAACTAGGGTACATATTTTGTACATAAATAGATCTCAAATACATTTTCATTTATTCATTAGGTTGTTATTGTAACTGATATCAGTGCTGTTGTATTTAACCTTTTTACTAGCCCCTAATGACATGGTGCTCACTTCATCTAAAACAAGTTAAAGAGAAATTTCTACCAGGATGTTCAGACATTTGCTATCAGAACTTTCTTTTGCCTGCTAATGTCGGATGGGACTGATGCTATATGTGAAAAAATACAGCCCGTTACTATAATTTACAATGAAATTTGGAACTTAACCAAAAACATTCTAAAATACAAACATGCAGCGGTACTTTGAAAGCTTTAAATATTCTATACTAATTAAATAACAACTGACCGACGTTTATACAATTACAAATTTACATCATGTAGCACAGATTTGTGTCTATCCCTAATTTACAATTAAGTCTAGACTCGTGTTTTTACACACCACTATGTGAGATCTTAGATACTGTGGAAACAAGCACATGAGAAGAGATGAGAGATAGATAGATAGATAGATAGATAGATAGATAGATAGATAGATAGATGGATAGGTAGATGGATAGATGGATGTTTTATGAGATGATTATCATTTCTTTATCTCCATTAGCGCACAGTCTCAGAATTTCTGTGTAATAGCATCACTTCCAGGACTATCTACAGCCACACTCTGCCACCACCATTCCCTCATACTTGTGGTTGAAAGTGATCACCCCGTTATCATGATAAAGGAGTGAGATCGGCTCCAGCTTAGTTGGTACACAGCAGGCACGCGATGCCCTCTCTGGACTCTTAACGCTCAGCAGTGTCTGTACTATGGCATGTTTGGTAGGCGAGACCTCGGAGGTCATAGGTGGGTTGCACACACCGTTGCACTCATATGCCTCATAGCCCAGAGGCTGGATGATCCACGTATCCCAGCCAATGTCTTTAAAATCCACAAAAAGTGGGGTCCTCTTGCACGGCTCGCTCTTAACATTGCGACGGATTCGGGGGGGGGTGTCATAGATAAGGTTGGACTGCAATTGCACGAGAGACTGTTTGTCCAACTCATCCTGGTTAGCACGGCCAGTGTTGTGATTAACGTGTCCCCAGAAAGCTTGTTGGCTCCGGCCCATGTTTTCATGAAGGTCATTCTCATGTTCAATCATCTGGTTGAGCTCTTGTTTATCCTGTTTGTGGTCTCTGCTCGGATCATCTGAGAATACAATCATCACTGCATTGTGTTTCCCCTTCAAGCTCCTGTTGACATCAATCTCCACCAATCTCCCTCCTTCCTCTGTGACCTCTTGTGTGGCCCCTTCCTCCTCTGACCCCAGACCTGCAATATGAACCTCCAGCCTGTGAGTTGCACACCCTGACTTCTGCCAGAGTGTAACCACATGAGTCAGGTCAAACGACACCCAGCTGTTATCTTTGGCATGGATATGCTTTGTCACCAGTTCCTCCAAATGCTCCATCTCCACCACCTCCTCTTTATCCCTCCTTGTCATTTCTTTCTCCACCTCTTTTGTCCAAACAACACCCTCATGTATTTTGTAGATGGTCACCTTGCAGTCGGTGCCAGCATGTGGTGTTTGGGCCTTACGGATCAGGGTGAAAAGGTGAAGCTCAGCTATTGTTATGTGCTCATGGTGGCGCATTGAGATGTTGAAGAGCAAGGGATGTATCCTTACGCCCCTGGCCGTTGTACTGTAGGGGGAGGAATCTGAAATCAAAAAATCAATAAAGGTGTCAAAAGTTAAACTGTGTTATATATTAAAATGTACCCATGTATGAAGTACAAATTTACTATATTAGATGTTTTTGGTTTGTTTGAATCAAAATACTAATAAATTGTCAGTGGTTAGTTCCAGATTTACAGCACTTCCATAAATCAAGTAGTCGAAAGTAGTCCAAATCATCATTAAATTATTAGAATGTCAAACATGATCCCAGTAATTTGAATGCTAATTGTTGGGGGGATTACTTGTTATCTTTTCAAAACAATGTTTAGTTTTTTTATGCAATATATACATTTTCCAAGATTTTTGTGGTGCTAAACAATAACAAGTTTGTACCTTCGTTCTTGAAACTGCGCACGATGTTGGCCGAGGGCACAGCAGTGCGGTCATGGGCAAATCGGTTGTACAGCTCCAGCATGTAATCTGGTGGCTCCTTACGAGCAGCGAGGGGCCTGGGCTGGGGCTTCAGCTCTGTGAGGTTAATTGTGGACAAAAACTGGCTCAGAAAGTCCTGTGCATCAAGTAGTGGATTATCACCTACATCCCTACCAACTGATGCCCTGTGGTGGTTCTCAAGAGACCTGATGGGACTGCTCAAGCTCAAACCAGTCAATATCAGAAGGACATTCAGCGAGCGGATAAACCCGAGGTTGGAGTGGACTGAAACGATCATGGTTGAGTGGATGAAAGGTTTAAATCCAAAGACTGTATCAGATGAGAAGATGTGATGGATCCTTTGGAGACGATACCTGCAAACAGTTCAACCTTTCGAGGAAGGACTCTCCTTCGTTAAAGGACAACAGGTTGCTGTTGGGGCAAAGAGAAAACAGCTTTGCCCTTGTTGATCTTGTGGTTTGGTCCTGAGGGCAGGGCTGTGCTGTCCAATGTGCTGTGGTGACATGTTTGGAGATGTCACCAAGGTCCTGTTATGGCCCTCCTCTCTCTCTCGCCACCAGGAACATGACTATCCATAATTTCCACCGAAATTGTCTCATTTTGATGTATGCTTTTCTGTCTCTCTCCACTGACACTTGCCTTACAGTGAGTTTAAATTAACATGACAGTTGATTTATAGACTGCTATATGCTGCGCCATGCTGTGATCAGAACATTTAACCAAGTTAGTTTATATTCAAAGAATACTGAGGGAATTAGAGATAAGAAAGTTAATGCTATTAAGTTCACCAAAAATGTGAGACAAATTAAATATGGAAATATGTTGTTTGTACTATTTTCCTGCCTAATGCAGGAAATCAATTCCCAATTAACTACATTGTTAATTTGTGTTTTCTTTATGCAAGCTCCACAAGGCCAGTGTAAACTCAATATCTGTACTTCTGCTTCCTCATCTTAAATTTAATTAAACATTTCACTAGGTGGTGAAGAGGCTGAATATATCTAATTTGCATATGCTTTTAGCTAATTATTGGTTTTGTTTTCTAATGGCAGCTGTCTGACAGCACACATATGCAGTCATTGCCATCACTTTAACATACATCCACTTAAACAAATTACAAGAAATTAAAAGTAATGAAAACTAATTTAAAAAATACATCATTTTAGATTGTTGTGACTTAAAACAAACCTCACTATGACATAAGACATTTACGCTGTATAACATTTCATTAATGTATATGAAACATACATAGACACACAGTTCGCATGGATCTAAAATGCAGCCACTTATGTAAGTGAGCCCTGCGGAGGAACATGACTAATGCCAACACATTTTAGCCCTCTCAGTGGCATTGTACAACATTCAAGCTCATATTAAGTTCATAACTGCATGGCTACTGAGGATAAGATATTATGTGACAGTTGGTAGTTTGTCTCAGTGAACAGACAATGACTTTTGGGGAGAAAATGTGAATTTAAAAGCAAGATGTTCACAGAAACAACTCTATTAGATGCTGTTAAATTGCATACTCTATGGAAGTTCATTCATGATACTCATTCATACATTGCTGAGTCACTCTTTCATTACTAGATGCATTATGTTACAATGTGTAACATGCATTGATTAAGCATGTGTAAATGACTTGACTTACATGATTTTACATATCAGTTTTATGTCCTTAGATTTTATATTAGATTTTTTTCAACGAACTGAACATATAATGGGGGTAGACAAAGTAATCTGAACAATTTCTGAAAAATCATAATTTACCTCTAAAGTAATTATAACACTATTGCAATTACAGCTGTAGAGTTGGGTCATTTTATAGTGAGTGGCATGCCAAATAACTACATATTTGTTATACCTTTATCATTGTGTAAAGGATATCCAACATATTTACCTGTTTATTAGTTTCAACTTGCTGGTGTGTTTCCCAGACTCTTCCCCTTGAATAACAAAAATCGTCAGTGTTTTTGGCTCCCAAAGTTTGGCACAGATTCACCTCTTTGGAGCTCTGTTTGGAGGCTAGTGGATTGAAAACTTCTATATTATTGTACTAATTGCCAGACTTATTTTGTAGCTGATAAATGCTGCTAACTGGCATTGCACCTAAAATAACCCATCTTTGTAGTTTGTAGTGTTTGTGATTAAGCCAATAAATCCTTGAACAGGGGATGTTTATCATGTTGTATCCTGTGTACCCTGTGTAGTGTGATTAGTAGAAATTAGCCCTGGCTGCAAACATATCAGACAACAACACAGATGCTTAACATTTTCAGTTTGACCATGACAAAGTAAAAGGCACTGTCTATAATGATAATTGCTGAACTTGATTTTTCAATCTATTAATTTAAGCTTGTTCGGAGCACATAAAAGTGGGGTTATTTAACCAGGGTGGGTGCTGTTTAATGTAAGTACCCACTAAGAAATTACAGACTGAATTACATTCAGTCTGGAATACAAAAAGAGAATACAAGTAAAATGAGAAATTATGCACATAATTTATTTTCATTTTTCATTCAACATCGCAATGCAAAAAGGACCACTGCCAAGCAGAGTTGTATTGAATGTAGGATCACTTACCTGTATTAGCTAATACACATCAATCACTTTTAATTAATAACATGGGTATTACAATAAATATTACAATATAAATACCTTAATTTAGAATATTAACAGTCCTTTGTTACACATTTACAATCCCTTTTCCGTGTCATGAAACAAATGGAATACAGAGAGTTTGCTAATGATTGCACAGTTTAGTCTGATGTTAAGTTTGTCAAGAATAAACTGATTTCCAAACAATTTGGATGATTTTGATGAGGCCAACAATAGCCCTAATCCTAATAATCTCAAACACTGATCAAAAATATATTTTTTAATTATTTTATATCAGAATCTTCTGAAGCCCAGAACCCACGGGGATGGACAACAACAGATCTACATGTCACTTTAATAGCTTGACAAACTAGAAGTATAATAAATTACCTCATTATTATTTAAATATTTCAAATTGTACATGTTATATATTCTTTGGAGTCATGATTCACCACAGTTTGCATATTTAGGCTATTTCAGATGTCATACATAGTCAGTCCATCATGAGTTTCAGATGAACAGTCAACCTATATCATCCTAAATTACAAAATCCACCAAATCTATTTCCAAATAACCTCCATAATAAATACATGTAAATGTTTGGCACATTATTTCCTGTAAACCAAGGAAATTATTAGGAAGGGGAAATTATTTTTTAGGTTTTCTTTACAAGAATGATCAAATGGCACAAATCTGTATTTAACCAATGTAAAGTGTCTCTACAGGATTTAACTGGCTTTACTGGCCGTGATGTCATGTTTACACCCAGGAGTCCAGTGGTGGAGGTTTGTTATCCATGAGGCCCACTGCAGGCCTGCCAGCTCTGATGAAGTGTTTTCTCTCACTTATCGCCTAGGTCAAGAAATATGCAAACAGCTGGTGTTAGTCAATTTTGCATGAAAAACACTGCCAGTTATAAACACTAGTCACAAGAGAGTAATCCTGTAAAACAAAATTACTACCATATATACCAGGGAGAGGAATTCGGTTTAAAGTAAATGAGGCTACATGAAAAACATATTTTATGTTCTGTCAAATATTTTTTGGATGCATTCAGTACATTTAAATGGCAGATTACCTGGAGAGCATCTCTTTCCACAACAGGCGCTTTTCCATCTCCAATTCTATCATTTGGCTCTAAAGTGGAATAAACATCTGCAAGGGGAAATTATAATCATATGAGCAGTACACAGTATGGCTAAGATGTAGCAAATGGGAAGTCTGGGAAATACTTGAAGAGAAAAAAAGAACAGATGTGACTAAATTTGTGAGGAGATGTCAACCACACACCTGTTGTAGCCTGCTTTTGGAAATTGTGAGTTCAATCATTTTAGAATTAAACAATCGCCTCTTAAAGATATTCTCATAAAATGGTTCAATAAGGAACCCCAAATCAAAGAACATTTTGCCACAAAAAAGGTTCATTATTTGAACATGCCAGTTCGCTAGATTTAAGGCAAGATGTTTGCTAGCCAATTAGCTAACCTTGCAACTACCTAACATTAACCATCAACTGACCATTTTAAGTTCCCTGTAATAATGTATGTAAATATAATTTAAATAAACTAGGTGGGTCACCAAGCAGCATACATACATGGTAGATACAGCTTCTTTCAGTTTTTATAATTTGTTTCAAGCTTGGCTAACATTAATGCTAGTTAACCATGCCAATAAGATAGCAAAGCTGGATGCTATGTGGGTTATTCCTCATTTTACTAATCTCTTTCCACATAACTTTACCTAATTTATCTAACGCTGCATTTAAACATATTATAATTTTAAGTTATAGCATATAAATGAAAGACCTGGACACATAACATTAGTCGGGGTTGACAAAACTCCTCTAACTATTCAATAAATATGGCTCAATATAAGCCTTTTCTTTGTGTCCATGTCTTTGTGTCCTTGTTTCTTAGACTACTACTACTAGGCTACTCTACTACTGCCACTCTTGCAAGATGAAGTTGCACTGTGTAAATGAAACCATTTCAAATCACTGTAAAACAATAAAATTACAAATATGCTCTTTCTTTTTCTGCTGTGTACAGCAGTCCATCAATCCAGAAACCAAAAGTAATGTTTCACAACAGACTTCTTTAAAGAAGCTATGATAGTTAACCATGCCAATAAGATAGCAAAGCTGGATGCTATGTGGGTTATTCCTCATTTTACTAATCTCTTTCCACATAACTTTACCTAATTTATCTAACGCTGCATTTAAACATATTATAATTTTAAGTTATAGCATATAAATGAAAGACCTGGACACATAACATTAGTCGGGGTTGACAAAACTCCTCTAACTATTCAATAAATATGGCTCAATATAAGCCTTTTCTTTGTGTCCATGTCTTTGTGTCCTTGTTTCTTAGACTACTACTACTAGGCTACTCTACTACTGCCACTCTTGCAAGATGAAGTTGCACTGTGTAAATGAAACCATTTCAAATCACTGTAAAACAATAAAATTACAAATATGCTCTTTCTTTTTCTGCTGTGTACAGCAGTCCATCAATCCAGAAACCAAA
>NC_060162.1:14236735-14363620 GCF_021292245.1 Micropterus dolomieu | reverse complement strand
TAGTTAACCATGCCAATAAGATAGCAAAGCTGGATGCTATGTGGGTTATTCCTCATTTTACTAATCTCTTTCCACATAACTTTACCTAATTTATCTAACGCTGCATTTAAACATATTATAATTTTAAGTTATAGCATATAAATGAAAGACCTGGACACATAACATTAGTCGGGGTTGACAAAACTCCTCTAACTATTCAATAAATATGGCTCAATATAAGCCTAAATGAAACCATTTCAAATCACTGTAAAACAATAAAATTACAAATATGCTCTTTCTTTTTCTGCTGTGTACAGCAGTCCATCAATCCAGAAACCAAAAGTAATGTTTCACAATAGACTTCTTTAAAGAAGCTATGAAAAAAGCAGCAAAGAACAAATTAATGTTTGGCATTTTTGCTTGAAAAATGACTTTAACAATGAATCAATTATAAAAATGGTTGAGCATGTCTTTATGTTTTTAATTTATTTGCATTTAATTAATAATTTGGTAGTTCTATGTTGAACTAGGGGTGCCATGTAGAACTTTAAATGGTTTGATATAGAACCACTGGAGTTGAGAGTGTATCCTCCACTCCAACCTAACCTGATACATACATAGGGTGTGCACCTATTGCCCTTTTAAGTAAAACAAATTTCCCTTAAAAGGGTACATCTATTCATTTAGACCGAAACACCAAAGAGAGAAACAGGCAAATGCAATGAAATAATTCATTGAAATTAGTTCACACCTATTCCCCCCAAATTCATATTTCAAAGGGTGGGAAGCTAGAGGTTGCTCTTGACATGGGAAACTGGGTGCCCTTTTGGAATTCAAATGAAATGTGACTGGTGATGCGTGAGCCTGCTCTGCCTCTGGGAGAGACTGTTCAGGCTAATAAGCCTGTCTGTGCACTGATAACCTTGGCAGCACATCATTGGTTTAAGGCTATGTTTCAGAAGACTATGGTCTGGGACTGCAAATGCCCATTTCGTTGTCCCTGACATGACAAGAACCACAGTATGTTTAAAAGCATTTTTGTTCTCTGAACTAGAGGGCACTTTTCTCATTTAGATGATGGTTTAATAACATTTTGCCGACAGAATGCATACAATGATTTGCCGACCTTGGTTTTTGTCCATGAGAGGCAAGGTGATGTCATCGCTGCCTTGCTTTCCACTCTTAGATTTTTTAGTCACTCCGGTAGTTGTTGGCTTTGTAAAAAACAAAAAGGATTATGTTCACTAGATGAGAAACAGAATTTTATGCTTTCCTGTTGTTCTAGGTTTATAAAAAGGCATTATATTGGTTTTGACTAAAATGACTTGTATTGAGTCTTGGACAGTAACACACTTTTTATTTTCAGGAGACTATAAAAATAAAATAACTTAATAATAACTAAATGTATTGATCTTCTGGGTTAAGATCATGCCCAGAAGTCAATGTCCCCACTTTTCTTTTTATCTGACAAAACACAGATTTCACAGTTGAACATATGTTATAATTTCATAATATTTTTCCTTATCCGTATCAAGTTCTCAACTCATATTACTACTACCAGGAATAAAGCAGTTTGTATGGTCATGCCACATCAAAATAAAAGCTGTGTCACTCTTAAAACCGTTATGTAGTTCATTATCCATGCTGACTTTGTCCATGGTCTTAGGTTTTCAATGGCCAGGAAATAGAAACAAATACCTTAAAGTGGCTCTTGTTCCAACCAGCCTTGTTCAGAGTGTTTCTCAGGTCCTTGTAGGCCCATATTGTCTGGAGCACATGGGAAGCTGCCTTGGTCTCCCGTGCTGATTGGCTGGCAACGAATCATTAGACATTGTGGTAAATGACAGAGGACATCTCTGAGACAAAACTGAATCCATTTCCGATCACCCTGCGATATGATGATATGATATAATATCAAGGCTTTTTCACAAGGCAGTATATTAGGCATTTGCAGCAACACATATTATAAAACCAAAGTTTCCTATATCTTGCTTCAATCTTATTTTGAAAAAACGACAATATCTGAGACTTTTACTTTTCAATTTACAGCCTGGTTGTCTAGCAAGCTGTACTACATTACATACATTTATTTGCTTTTATCCAAAGCAACTTACAATTGTTATGTATGTCAGAGGTTACATGCCTCTGGAGCAACTAAGTGTCTTGCTCAGGGACACATTGGTGTCTCACATTGGATTCAAACCCGGGTCTCTCACACCAAAGTCTTATTCACTGCCCCATCACCACCCCACTATTATAATTATATTTACTTTTTATTGTTTAGTTAAGCTTGGGATGTATTTAGACATTTTTGTAAAGGTATTAAGTTTACAATTTAGCTGAAAGACATTTCAGTACCTTGACTTGTTGATGGCCACCAGTTTCTGCACAGCATGACCCTGTATGAGCGCTCGGGCATTCTCTGGGCTATCTGTGATGATCTCATGGATAGTGTTCAGAATAGACACCACCGTATCTCCCTCAAGATTCTTTGCTGGGTACTGCTGCCCACATGGCAAATTACCGACAAGGTCCCTCAAAGCATAGTTCCCTGTAACAACAGAGAGACCAAGTTAGTGTGCAGGTGTAGAGCTAGGAGCATGTGGATGAGAGTTACAAGCCTGTACCTATTAGGTCTTTATTTCTTCTGTCCATTGCCAGGTTGCGAAGAGCAATAGCCACAGCTCGCACCACTTTGTCCACATCTGAGCGCAGCAGCTCCACCAGAATAGGCAGCCCTTTCTCTTTTCTAACTGTGGCACGGATGTAGCTGGACCACTATAAGCATACACAAAAAGGATTAACAGCCTTAGTATTTTTGGGAGTATATGTGAGATTTTGCTCTTGGGGCCACTCTTCATATCTTAACTACCCACTCTTTTCTCCACCTTTACAATACCACTTATATCACCACAAGTACCTTATGAAAATACATCGGCAAATATGCCATTAAGTACCAATAAGAACCAAGTTCTACTCTCTTCTGCTCACTTGTGTATGACTCAACTGGATTTGAAAATCGAAGGAGTTTAAAACTCCTTTAATCTGAGCATGGCCTTAGGTTTGATCTTAAATTATAGTGACATTCATGGCACAGTATATCTTGGCAAAGCACATTATTTGACAGGCCAGTGGAGCCACATAGCTGTAAAAGTGATTTTTGATCATGCTGGCTGGTGACAAAGTAAATCTAGAGTCCAGTTGGATTAAGATGACTAACCCCACATCTCCTTCCTTCTGCACATTGATGCAGCCTCAGAGACATAACCCAACCAGCCAAGGAAAAAGCTTTGGGCATGTAAGGACCTGAGGAGGTTGTCTTGTTTGATCCTACCCAGACTTAAGGGTAAATCCATCACCAAATTGAACTGATGTGTGTTATTTATTTACGGTTGAGCTCTATTTTAAGTCCTTAAACTGATAAGCAGAGAGAGATGGTGATGATGTCGTCTAGAGAAAAATCCTGGATCTGCCCTTAAGACAATGTATAAGGACATTAGGACACTATGCCAGCAGGGGTGGTGATCTACCTTATAGAGACCATTTTGATATTTGGGGTATACGCCACACTCATAACACCTGTGTAAAGTCATGAGTGTAAGAAATAACCAGCAACTATTCCATCACTCACAGCCCAGTGTCCCGCAGCGAGGTTTTGGAGTGCTCCTGCAGCCGCCTCCAGGGTGTTGTGGTTGTGACTGCAGGTGAGAAGAGAGAGATAAAGCCTCACCACCTCTGGCTGGTACAGCAGCTCCAACCCTTTAACAGAAAGGCAGAGAAAGTCTTTCAAGCTGTGGCAAGTGCTTGCATGATCATCAGTGGCTAAAGACTTGATGGTATAGTTATCAGTGTCAATAATTAGCTCTAACACACCATAAAATACGTTGTTCCAAAATTTCTTCTATCTAGGTTAGTTTAGTTGAGAAGGCAGGTCAGTAGAAAAACTCTACGCAAGAAAATTACAACTGTGTCAGACTCCTGCAGAGGTTTTTAGTACTGAGCCAGTGAAGGCTGCTATAGACGGCTGACAAGTAGTATCGAGCTGACCCAGGACCGTAACATGCTTGTCATTGTGATTTGCATTCACTGGCTGGAGTGTGGAAGGCATTAGGCTTAGTTCTGATGTCTGTTCTAACAGCAGAGAGATCCACATATACAGTATTCAGCGCTACTGTAGAATTTTTTCCCCACAGTTTCTAAATACAGAATGCATTCATGGCTCAATACAGCCATACGGCTATACAAAAGATAAAGATAGTTTAGCAGTGCCGACAATATATCAGCCTATATCAATGGTTCATGCAGTATCTTGAGCAAATTCCAGTGCCTGCAGATGAAACGTTTCTCCTCTAGATTTTGCCAGATAAATGTTTTGTCAGTCTTTCGTTATTTTGATTTAGAAATGAAACTTTCCTCAAGCGGTGCTGATATGTGGCTTTGCATTTAAATCCTCTTTCAGACCATGCCTATGGCATGCATACAAAGCAAACAACATAACACAAAGCAGGTACTGATGCTTGATTATAGTGCTGTATGATAATGATATATGATGGAAGCACTTTATAATGTATTAATCTAATAGCAATAAGCCTATTTCAAAATGTAACTTTAAGTCATACTGCAATCAGTATTTGTTTTAAATTTCAAAATGTAATGTTTTATGTGACATGTGAAACTATGTTCTTCAAGGATATACCTTTCATTTGTTCTGTACGTTTTGGTAAATCCAATGTACCGTATTTTCTGTCCATAAATCCATTTTTCCAACCTGTACATCACAGATACATACATGCACACAAACACAAACACCAGTTTTCATTACATCAGTAACAGATAATGTCAGCAAATGCGGTATTGAATCACAATATTACTGGCGTGAAATTATTTAATAGTAACGAGCAGACTGACCTTGACTGAACCACTCCTCTGATGAATACGGTTTCGAAGGGAAAAGAAGAAAGAACAACACCAAAGATTAGATTATGCTGGAATAGGACACAGCAGCAGAAAACACAGAGCTCCTCTGTGTGGTGAGACACTGTGGAACTGACAGTATCAGGTTAATGTCAGGCATTGGTCAATTTAGTTAAATGGTTAGCATTGGTGAAAATTAACTAAACCTCTTGTTTCTCCATTAAGTTGTTCCCTACATTACTGCTGCAGCCCATTATTTACTATATATCAGCTGTAATTCACTTGTTGCATACAGTATATGGGTTAAGCATCACTACCCGAAGTTTTTGCTTGTTGCATCAGTTGCATGGTGTAAAAAGCAGATAACTGATGTAACAAGCTTTTTCAATTTTGGAACCTGGCACTCCTCCTGCAGTGCAAAATATATCATCAGTTCCTGCATGTGTAGGGTTATGAAATATTCAGACTCTCATTGGCATAAAAAGGGGGCCGGAAATGTGAAACTCATGCTTTAAGCCAAGACAAATTAAAGTAAATGAACATTTTCAAACTGAGAAAATGGTTGGTTTACAGAGACGCTACTAAGTGTAAATTAAGAAAGCAGATCCTATTGAAAACAAAAAAAGTGTATGTGGAGTTGTATGGGAGGAGAGGGCAAAGCACAAAAACAAAGAATACGTTTTCATTCACAAACTGTAAAACCTTGATGAAAAAAATGAAAACATCAGTGCATCTACTTTAGTTGTTTGAGCTGCAGAAACTGTGCTATTTTAAGCCCCTTTCAGATGCAAATCTCAAATAGTTACAGATATGTCTCGGATTCTGAGCAAATGAACCAACCTGAGAAATGGAATGATATTTTATAAACATCAGAGACAAAAATCAGTGAGTTCAATAAGAGCAACTCAAACTGAAATAACTAATAATGATTACTGGGATGTCATCACGTATGATGACCTACCAACCTTTGGGTCTTTTCCCTCCAAAAAGATCAGGATCATTCTTCTTCTTTTGTTGCCCTACTGACCTCATCAGATGATTGGCATGGGGTTCCTGAAATCGCTCCGTTCCTGGTATTTCTTTGTGAACATGATAGGACAGGTTTCGCAGGATGCAGACGCAGTTCTCCACTGACTAAATGGAGGACAGTGACAAAGATGATGTAGAGAAATGTCACAGACTTAAGTAAATCTTATCCACACTTTGATTATTTGGTGATTTGCAGTAAATCTCTGAATCAAATGCAAGTGTGTACAGGCTATTAACTTATTCTAAATCAGTGGAGTATGAGAAAGAAGTCTCAGTGGATTTATGTCAGTTAGAAGTGGACACATAATAGAAACTGACTATTTCAGAAAAATAACTCACTTGACTGTCTGTGCCTTTCAAGCCAAATCCAAATCATCTATTACATCATAGCAACAATTACCAAAGTGACTGTCTCCTAGTGAAAAGTTGCTACACATTTTTAAGTACTATAGAGCATTAAACCAGACCTTAATGACAATTACAACCTAATGCAAAAGTAATATCTCCTAACTGAAAGCCACTGTAAATAGGATTTAAAAATGTCTGACTTTGGCGCCCCCCAATGGCAGCATCAAAAGACACTGTGGTAGAGAGCAATGCATGCTAATGGGACACCTCCCCCTCCAGCCCACGGATTCAGGGCCACTGTGATGAACAGGCTGAGAGCAACAACAACTGATGCTATAGGAATGTGAAATTTGCCATAATCAAATTTTACACATAGTGGCTTTAATAAATAATCAAGTCTCAGTGTGATGATTTCACCGACCTTATTGTCAGTGTCCTTGTTGACAACAGCTGACTGAAGGGCATGAAGGAGCGCATCCACCAGGCCCTCACACTCCCTCAACCTCTGTCGAGCCTCCGCCCCATCTGAGCTGACGTTCCTGCAGAAACAACTTTGTTAGCAAAGCTGCGAGACCTTGGTCCAGTATAAGTCCACTTTGGTAGCTGTTCCCTGACAGCAGCCAAGGTTACCTCAGACATCCAGAGGTGTTCTTGAAGACTGTGGTCCATTCAGCACTCAGCAGTTTGGAGGGGGCAGCTGAGTCTCTCCTCCAGCCTGAGTGGGGGATGATGATCTCATCCGTCAGCGTTTGAAGCCCGTTGTTGATGACCATCATCTTCAGCGGCTCGTGTGAGGAGAGGTTCCACAGAGTGCCTGCAGGGGAAGGAATACAAAAGCTGTAGAAATAAAATAAAGAGTTGCAGTTTATGGCTCGAGGAGGACTCTGGAATCAAGCTGTACCTGTGACCAACTCTTTGACTTCCATGCTGCTAGACTTCCTTAGCAGTCTGACTAAAGCTTCGATGCCATCACAGTTCTTGATGGCCATTTTGTTACTGTGGTCTTTTCCGTAGGATATGTTGCGCAAAGCACCACAGGCCTTGCGGTGGACCTCAGCTTTGGGGTGGTCCAATAACTCCACCAAGATCGGCACCCCGTTCAGCTGCCGCACCTCCTGCTTGATGCGGTCGTTCTCATAACACAGGTGCTGCAAATAGGCCGCAGCATTGGACTTGACCGGGTCCATTGGGTGGCTGAGCATTGAGATCACCTCATGTAGGTTGGGGTCTCTCCAGCGCGGGTCTCTGCGGATGCTGTCCAGGCTGACCATGCTGCTGCGTTTGTGGGGGAACTGCAGGGTCTGTGCTCGGCACATGGCCTGGAAGAAAGGATTCAGGTTGCCCTCCAGCTGGGCCATGAAAGCGTCGTCATAGCCACCTCTGAAGAGACAGAGACAGTCATGCATATATGTTGGGATCATGTCTTAATCAACATTTTGGGAAACTAATTACACTTACACTTAACAGAGATAAACAGTACATCTAATTATCAGCAAGAAAGTGAACAAGTGTAATTCCCAAAATGTTTATTCCTTTTATATTCAACAGGTTGAATCGGATATCTGAGGTTATAGGCTGGGCTTCATTGAGTTTAACAGCGTGAGTGAGTTGCTTGTATCTTTTGTAAACACCTCTGTCACTTTATATGGGCTAAGGAAAAGCTTCTGGCAGGCAATAACAGGTGAAACCTCCTTATTTATCGACTTTGCAGCAGGCTGCCATTCCTGATTGATACCAGCTGTTACTTAACTGCTGTCCATCTGTCTTTCTATTGTCCAGGCTGACTTACAAGAACAGGATGAGGTGGCAACTACTGGGTGTAGCTACAAAGTTCAATACATTGTATATTAATACTATATATATATATATATATATATATATATATATATATATATATATATATATATATATATATATATATATATATATAGTATTAATATATATATATATATATATATATATAGCTAAGATCCTGTGGGACTTCCAGACTGACAAACTAGTGATGGCTAACCAACCAGACATCATGTTGATCGACAAACAGCAGAAGAAGGCTGCAGTGATAGATGTGGCGATCCCAAGCGACAGCAACATCAAGAAGAAGGAACACGAGAAGCTTGAGAAATACCAAGGGCTGAAAGAGGAGCTAGAAAAGATGTGGAAAGTAAGAACAACAGTGGTGCCAGTTGTAATCGGTGCACTGGGGGCTGTGACCCCCAAACTGGGAGAGTGGCTACAGCAGATTCCAGGTAAAACATCAGAGGTCTCTGTCCAGAAGAGTGCAGTCCTAGGAGCAGCTAAGATACTGCGCAGAACCCTCAAACTCCCAGGCCTCTGGTAGAGGACCTGAGCTTGAGGATGATGACACATACCACCCTGCAAGGGGGTGAGAGGGATATTTATATATATATATATATATATATATATATATATATATATATATATATTATCAAAGCAGGTCCTCTGTGATACAATTAGCCAGAGTGTTGATTTGTCCATTGTTTGAATGTGTTTGTTATTGTTGCAGTATATAGAAGTACACACATACACTTTCTGTCTTTCATGTTTTTTTTTTGTTTGTTTCATTTGTGATTAGCCCGCAATCTCTGCCCACATATCAGATTTTAACACAAATTGGCAGTTCAGTTAGGCAACTTTGGGACTACGCATTGAAAAACAATGACATTTAAATGTTTTTGCATTTTAGTTTTTCATTGAGTATGCATCTTTTCAATACAAGCTTTAAAAATATATTAAATCACCGACCTTATTTTGTGTAAAATATTCCTGACATATAATAGCAGTGTGTTCCTGTTTTCCTGTTATAATAACTAAACTGGTGTTAGTTAATTCTTGTTATTAATGTCAAAGGTGAGTTGGCTTTCTAGTGGCTGTAGCATTTGTTAAAGGCGATCTCATTATCAGGGAACACAGACACAGACACAGACTGAGTATCCTTTATCTTCCTTGTCTGCTTTCTGACCAAAAAACATTCAATGGGATCAGAGATTGAGATTAAAAAACAGACTCCATCCCATACCTGCTATTGAGAATCATCATTAAGTATTAAGATACATTTTAAAACTTGGTCATTTTTTTGTCTACTTTCCTATCTTTGTTACTTATTCACTTTCCCAAGGCCTTTAGTATAGGGACTTATCTGTATTTGACCCAACAGTACATTTAGGTACCATGGAAACCACAATAGTTCTTGAAACCCATTTACAGGCTCCCCTTTGGGATCCATAAAGTTTTATCTATACCATCTTCTTACCTGGTTCTGGAGGGCTCCCTGAGGAGCTCCATGGTGGTAATTGGCCTGAACTGGTGGATTCCCCCCAGTGTTGGGTAACTGGCAGCTGGGTGGTCAGTCTTCATGTCCAGAGGGTTTTCTCCCCGTTCACTGAGGCCGTCTTCCTCTGTCTGACTGCTGAGGCCTGAGGGAGCGTAGCTGTCCCTGAGGAAGGGTAAGGTGTAGTGCGGCCCAGGCTGGAAGTTCTTGGCAGGCCAGTAGCTGTGGAGGGTAGCGCGGGACAGGCTTCCATACCCTGCACATAAGTCAACCCCAATGCCTCTGTAGCTGTCAGGGAGGGTGTACACTCTGCTCTGCCTGTCTGGGTTCACTGGCTGAGGGTCCCCAGACTGTGGTACCAACTCAGGTTGTGGGGGTGCTGTGGTAGTGCTGTTGGTCGTTGTGGTTTGTGTAACAGACTCAGACGGTTCGATGTTTGCTTCAGGAACAGGTTGCTCGGTTGGGGTGTTTTCTTGAACCTCTGGAATCGTTGTGAGATCAGGTGTGTCTGATGTCCGGAAGTTCTCCTGCTGTATCTCCAAGGATTTCTGGGTCTCACTGGAAGTCTGTTCACCCTCTTGCTCCACGGCCTTGGACTCCTACATGGATTGATGCACCACAACTATTATCTCAGCAAAATCTAATCAGAATCTGTCTCTTTAAAATCCCATTTGTCTGAAAGGTCTGAGGTTTCCTCTCTCAGATTAAATGCTACCAAATTGGTGAATTTACAGTCAGAGCAGGAACTTTTTTGTCCTAATTTACTTGGAATAGACCAGACATGTTTCTGTTACCTACAGTGTGTGTTTATCTCTTATTTAAACTGTACAGCCCCCCCCCCGGCTCATTTTTCATAGCGATGATCAATCATCATCATACGAGCACTTCCCTGGCTTTCTGAGCCACCAGTAAATAATGGATTCTTCTTTCCTGCCAAAGAATAATGAATTACCCTTGTTGACAATGAGTTTAGATTGGATTCTGATGAAACAAGTTGAGGTCCAGCCACTGTTTAGAAGCAGGGTAAATTGCAAGAAATTTGATTGTCTGGTATAGTAAATTGATTTAGATTTTTTCAGAGTTTACACAAAAAATATAACTAAATAATTAATATAAAACAAAGACACAAAAACATGTAAATATGTAGCAACTCAATGACATAGAAGCCAGTTGCATTATCGTTCATGGTGTGATTGCCCCAGAGGGCAATTTCTTTCTCTGCCTATTAGTGTAAATGAAATTGTTGAAGAGAACTTTACAGTATTTGTGATGGATGTTTTATACAGAAATGTCAGGAGACCAGACTTATAGGAGATACCTGAGGTTAAAAGGGATTGTTTTTGTGTATCTGTTGTGGATTTCGGAATCGTTTCTTTAGGATTCATTTTTTTTATATTCATGTATATATATTAGTTACTACTAATAAAAATTTTTAAAAAATGATAGTTAACAGAGGAAGTTTGAAAGGATCTATGGAGTCACAGAAGTGACAAATGGCTCTCAAAGGCTGACAATTCAAGTACAACTTAAGAGATAAATGATACATTGAGTGAAATAACTCAATTTTTGATTTTGAAAAACATTAAAAAGATATTTTATTATTTTACATCAAATCAGATGTAAAACAAAATCAAAAAATCCCAAGTACATTCCCATGTGTCTTTTACTGACTCTTATTTTTTAACTCCTCACTTTCCTTATTTTGTAAATCCTAGGACACATTTTATCACAACATAGCAAAAAGCATTTTTCTAGGCTATACGTTCATAATTCAAGGAAAAACAAAAAAGAAAGCTTCTGGGGCCTTGAGACTTATAAAAACAACAACTCTGTTATAACAAACTGTAGGAAGTCAGTAGGTGGTGATAAAGTGTGACCAAACATAAAGGCATGAACCTCAGTGTCTGTCTGCTGCGGGGTGTCGGTCTCTGTAGAGCTCTCATTGGTTGAGGTCATCACAGAGGCAATGGAGGTGGGTGTGTCCAGTTCGTCATTGGTGGATGGGTTATCAAGAGTTGCCTCTTTAGCCTCCTGGGACAAAGATAGTGGAGGAGGCCCCTCTGAACTCTGCTCCTAAACCACACAGACAGAAATGAGTAAGGCACTCTCACTGATCAGCATCGCTCCTCATTTGTGTATATTATGTGCATAATGATTACATTACATGCAAACAGTGAAATGATTAAGGGGTTATAACGCCATAATAGCGCACCGTGTCATTAAAGCTGTCTTCACATGATAAGGGAGCTGCACCTGCTGCTGGGTTGTGAGCATCGTCGGTGTTGAGAGCTCAACTCATTTCCACTCCATTATCTTACCATTTGTATAATTTGAAACATGAACTATAAGATTTGTGCGGACAAATGCAAAACATACACGCTTATTTTCAAATTAGATTAATATATGTCTGGAAAATCAGAGGTATTTTCTCTGTGTTCAAGTTTTTTGGTGAGCTGTGATCTTATTGGGCAATCTGTCCATAGGAAAAAAATACTGAAGTTGGTGCAAAGCAGTTTTGCCAGTGATCATGTGTAGACAGCAAAAAAACAAATACAGAGATTTCTAATAAAGGATGAGACATGAAATACACCATTTATTTAATTTAGCGGTTGCAGGGTTTCTCAGGCGTCATGAGTGCAGACTGGATGCACAATATATTAGTAAGCTAATCTTTATCAGGTAATAATGCTTAAAGTATGTTAACCTATTTGTGTAACAAGTAGAAATTATTCCTGATATAGCATCATCATTTGATGTTTGAATGCACGATTGGTTATTAATTACATGTGCAGTGGAGTGTTCTTTCAATTTGCCATGAGCCAATTAGTAGTTATCGTCCGACTTTCTGTGCACTTGTTATAACTTATGTAATGATTTCAAGGAGTAGATTTGCTCCTTTTGATATGTACAAAAACTGACAGACAACATCTTACAGGGAGGGTTTTTTTTACAGATCAGATGGCTGTGTAAAAAAAAGAAGATAAAACAACAAAAAGTAAACACAACCAGCATAGCGTTTGGTAGTAAATTAGGTCGTGGTACAGCAGAGTTTTTCAGAAGTATGAATCTGCACCAGGCATGTCTGTCTACAGTTTATTAAATCAACTCAACTGGTGGGAATCATACATGAGATGAAACAATATCTGTGTTGTTATCTGTATCTGTAAAAGCCAAAATAACCATTAAAATGATTGGTTATATCTTTCACATATGCAAAAACCAGCCATTACACAGACATATTTTATGCTTTAATCCCTCTAAACAGATGTTGACATTCCCCATTGTGTTATGTAAGTATGTATAAGAGGGGCCCCATTTGACAAAATACAGCAACAGATTGGATGTGAGCAGTCAGTTATTGTCATTTAAGTTATTTGGTTATCTGGTGAGACCTGATTTACCACCACTGACGCCTGAATCAATAGCCCAGCTGCTACTGTGACACGACGCGGATATTTCTGTAACTTACACTTGTTTATTTCAAGTAGAACGTAAATTCTCTGTTCTTTTTCAACTAAATGTGTTTCATTAATCAGAGTGGATTAATTATTCAGCATGTTGGTCTGAGAAAGAACCGGAGGCAATATCTGACTTTAAACTGATTTTTTTGCTGATTTTCTCACAAATTTCACATTAATTTCAACTTGTTTACAAAGATTTGCTTCGCTGCTCTAATGATCTCAATCAGTATCTGATTATCTGATACACCTTTTTTCAGTCTTGAAGGCCTTCTGATTGCAGCATTTGAATATGTGTAGAATCAAGGACAAACAATAAACAATTTCCTTGTGCAGAAAATCTATTCCACTGCGTAATTTATGACCAATTTTACTATTTGAATTGCTTATCCAGTGTCTTAATCAATTTTCATTTTAAGAAATATGACACAAATGCATATAATCTCACTTGATATGTACCACTCAAAAGCACAGCCAAAATATGGCGAATTATGTAGTGAGATAAAAAAAACAAACTAATAAGCTATTAAATCTCCCCAAACTCTCTTCTTTCTGAGGCTGCGGCATTAAACCGAACAAGTGCTGAGAACTCAACTCCACTGCATTAAATCAGGCTGCAGTGAACAGCTGACTGAATGTGGAGGGAGAGAGCTTGATTCGCTTTCCAAACATCTCACCAAACACAAGAGCCCCTCATATCCATGTACAAAATGTGTCAGAGGGATGAGGAGGTGTAAGGGTCACACAGGAGAAATTGGCAGCAGGGAGACAATCCGGGCTTGAACACCTCATGCGGAGGCCGATTGGATATTGTTAGGCAGCATTAAATGAACGTCTGGCCAAAAGACAGACAGGGTACTACTGTCCTCTACAGACAGCGTGATTAAGAATTTGGAGGACAATAATAGGCTGGACAGGGGCCTGTGTGCTGTCCCCGTCTGATTCAAGCTCCAGGGAAGGCCAGGCCTCTGTGAGTCAAAGCTAATTTAAATAACTCACTGCACCATCACTAACTAAGTGTGCTCACAGAGCCAAATAGGTCGAGATGATGATTCTAAATCTGACTTAGATTCAAAAAACAAAGTATGGTATATAGATGTTCGGTGCAGCGATGCAGGAGACAGAATGACATGATTAGCATCTTGTTCCCGTCAACTCTCAGTATTGAGGCCAGCTGCAAGAGGGGTATTATTTTGGGAGACAGTCTGATCTAATGCTGAGTGAGTTCAGATTTTGGTGTCCAGCTCAAGGGTACAACATTCACAAGCCACCATTCAAACTTGTCACAAATCCATTTAAGAAAGACAAAATGATTTGGAAAAAAATGGGCACCCTCCCTTGCAACTAAATTAGTGGGGAAAAGTCATTTTGCAGTGATCAAACTTGAGGATAAATTAGCTTTAACAGGCGCTTCGTCTTCATCAAACAGTGGGACTGAAAGAGTAATGCTTCCACGAGATAATAAAACATGACATCAGCCCACTGATGTCAGAAGACATTAGTCACAACTTTGTCACAACTCATCTGCCCCCGACTATCTGTTGAATCAATGGTGCTCACATTGGTCACTATACATTTACAGAATGTGCCACTGTACACTGTGAAACAAAATGGCACTGAAATTACAAATGCATTGAAAGATTTAAGAAAATGTTTCCTGCAGGAACACCATTGTCCACTATCCAGTTCATCTGGTTTAGCCATGATTCAACCAGTCTGATCTATTTAGAGAGAATACTAATTGAATGTGAAAGCCCAGGGAAAAAATGAAAGATATTAATTCTCAAACTTTCTATTTGGAGCCTCTTTTCATTCCTGAGTGTGCTCTGATCCTCAAATAGTTAAATGCTGCATGGTCAGATTTAATGGCTCCCTGATACATCATGGCAATACACTTACCAGAGTGTGTGCAGCATTTTCCCTCTGGGGGACAACCTCTTCTCATAATGCAATCAAAGATTATCCCCATTATAAGCTTGCCTATGCATTTCCACACATGCACAGCCATGTGTGTGTGCAACCGTGCGCGCACACACACAACCACACGCACACTTGATGAAGATGTTAGCATCATGTCCCCATGCACACAAGGAGACTGCACCGAACAGCAGTGAGAGGCAAGGAGGTGAAGCGATAAATGCCTTGTTCATTCATCATGACAGAGGCAGAATACAACGCTGTGGAAGGCTACACTTCTCTGCAGGAAGACAAAAACAAAAAAAAGAGGGAGGGTACAGAGCAAATAGAGCCATTCCACCACACACTTACCTCTTTCACTTCAGCAGGCATTGCCAAATCTTTTTTGCTTCCCCACAAATGATGAACAAGATGCGTCCCCCAGTGAGACGTCTGTTTCTCTGCCTCTGATGAATTTTTGCCTTGACTCTTCCTTTGAGCATTTGAGGCAGTTCAAACATGAGCAGCCATCCTTCCTTCCAGCTCTCACTAACACACGTCCGCTTTCTCTCTCTCTCCCTCTCCCTCTGCCTTCCTCTCTCACTCTCTCTGCCTCTATTTCTCTTTCCCTCACAAACACACTCTAGTCGCACCATGCACACATTTGCTCAACACAGACGTCCACACACACACACACACACACACACACACACACGCAGAGAAGCAATAAACGCTCTCTCATTTCTGCACTCCTCCTCTGATGTGTGCTGCAGTTAATGTGCGCGCTATTAGCAAGGTGCTGAATCAACTGTGTGATGCTGAGCCTGTGAATGGCTTAGGTAAGTGTAGAGCCCTGCAATCCCTGTGCTCTACCCATATTTTCTGGCAGCCTTGGTGCACAGACAGAGCACACACATGCACACACACACATCCCATTCCCTGTGGGCTCACAAGCAGATGCAGCTGGAGCCTAGAGCAGTCCGCACTAGTTCTGTCGTATGTCACCCATGTGCAGCATAATAAAGGGTGAGGGATTTGGAATGGAGGGATGGGAAGGTGCATAAACACTGTATGCAGCACCAGGTAGAGAGACGCACACTCCATACCCAACCAACAGCTTCTGCTCTGCAAACTGTACCAAACAAACCAAACCCCTTTTCACCACCAATCACTGTCTGCCCACGAATCTTCACACAGCACCTGCTTAATTCATTGTCATTTGGTAGAAGCATAGAAATAAAGAATATCTGCAAACAGGTTAGGTGAGTGCTCCAGCTGTTTTTGAAGATGTCATCATAAAATGTCTAATTACTCATTGTAGCTGTCTTCTGAGGGCTCTGTCTCGATGTACCAAGTATTGCATCATTTCTAAAGGAGTCTAAGATCAGCTGAAGTGGTCTGAAATAATCACAGTTGATGAACCGAGACAAGAGCCACTGCTCCACTTGACTAAAAAAAACATTAGATCATGATGGATGTCGTACATTCTTTCTCAATTCAGGACATCTTCCTATTTGCTGTCAGACCACTTGCACTGATCCAAGTAAAAATCATCTGCTATAATCCACAGACCAGTGCTCTCTATCAGCTGTCTTTCTTATTGCACCCTTCAATAGAATTGATCTTGGAACATTTAGAAATACAAATTGGCCTTCACTGTGTTTCTTTTCTCTTGGTATGTCTTAACTTTGCAAATAGATTGCAGTTTATCATTTTTTAAAGCTACCATCTTTAAGGTTTGTTTCATTAAACCCCTTGGCTCAGTCAGCCTTTTCTCATTTTCACTGTATGTAATCCCTTGTTGGTGATATCTTTGACTTTGTGGTACCTCTTTGATAATGTAATTTACAATTTACACATCAGTGCACTTGCAACACAAATCGGTGAAGTAACACTAGCAAGCTAACATTTGAGACATCTCTTTTAATTTAAAGGGGAAAAAAGCTTTGATCCTTCCACAGTGAAATCAAAGCAGCATCCATGAAACAGCATGTTTTCACATTAGAAAGTTTTACTGACATGCAAAAAGGGATCCATTTGTTCCAGAAATTATTCCTGCCGTTCACTGTTCTCCTACTGCTCCATCACTCGATAAAATACAAGTTCCATCAAATAGAAAATACCAACATTAAGTGTCTTAATGGTTTTGGGTCACTGAGTTCATAACGCTAGGTATTTTTTACTGTTTGATATTCTGATGAAGGATTTTTTTGTACTACAGTGCATTTAGAAAACTGAATATCCAGTAGAGATACAGGGGGAACACGAACATAGCTGTCCAATTCATAAGTAAAGATATATTATAATTAAATATGTTTAAAGCAGCAGGACAATGAGCATCTCTATGACAACTAAGCACTATTATGGAAGAATAGGAACGAATTTTTAAAAGTTCCCGAGCCTCTGGTCTCCACTTAAACCAAATGTGAATTACTTGATCTTGTGTGAATGTTACAATCTATGACAAACCCCGTTAAAAAGACTTCACAGCCATAGCAGCTCTGTAAGGCTGTACTTAGGCCCCATCTACAATTTTAAAGTGAATACAATCTCCATCCACAGTAGTGTTTTAGCTGCGTATCAGAACTAATTTCCATCTATACTAAAACGTCTGAAAACGAACATCTAGTGGCCGTTCAGTTACACTGGGCATGTGCGTGCCGGTGTAAACATGAAGCAGATGGTCTATTCCGTAGTTACAGAAGATAAGTGTTATTTGCACAGTACAAAATATTTTAATAAAAATACCAAGTCAAAAACTCTGTCAGTAGCATTGTGTGTCTGCTTTGCATGACTTATGAGACCCAGTCGGAGAGCCAAATGTAAGTGTCTGCGTCATCGTTTCTAAAGTCTTTCGTTTTTGCCCGTGCGCATTAAAATGCACTCCAGAGTTTTGAAACGAAAAACGGTGTCTGCAGCGTTTTCAAACTTCTCCGTTTTAGGTCTTTGTTTTCGCCATTTTAGTCTGGACGGGAGGTGCAAACGTAGCAAAAGTTCAAACGTAGCAGTGTGGATGGGGCCTTAGACAAATGCTGCTTTGAGCCTTTGTAGCCTCATGTTTATTATTTTCACTACATACATAGATTTATTCATTTAGCTGATGCTTTTATCTAAAGCAACTTACAGTTGCTATATATGTCAGAGGTGACAAGCCGATGGAGCGACTGGGTTTAAGTGTCTTGCTCAGGGACTCATTGGTGTCTCACATTGGTGTCTCACAGTGGATCGATCCCAGGTCTCTCACACCAAAGGCATGTGTCTTATCCACTGCTCCATCACCACTCCCATCCACTACCATCCTTACCTTCAGCATGTTAGCATGCTAACATTTGTTAGTTGGTGTTTAACACAAAGTGCATCTGAGGCTGTCGGGAATGTCAATCATTTTGCAGGAATTCAGTAATACATCAAACTATTTGACAAAATAAAATTGACCTGGGACTAGATAAAAAAGTCAGAGGATGGCCAAAGTCAATAGGATTCATTGAAATGCCTTGTAAAATTAGCACATGTACACTATAAGCTATTCATACAATCTAACTTCTGGCCTTTTCGCCATATCATCCATATACTGTATGTGTCTTTTTGCTTTTTAGGACTGGAAGTTCCCCTTTTAGATAAGACCACCAGTCACTGTGAAAGCCGCATTTAAGATAAAGGTTGATCAAGCAAACTCCATTACTGAAAGATTTAGGCTACATGACCAGATTTAATATCTAAACATGCTCCCTTTCCCCTTGCATGGGTCCACCAAAACAACAAGAAGTGAAGTTAAAAATTAAACAGAAACAGTCTGGGTGATTGGGAGTCAGCATGAGACAGTGGGGAAGGACACCTTAGTGCGAGAGCTGAAAATGTCACTCATGACGGATGAGACCTTATAATACTTAAAATGACATTTTCCCAGGGTGCTTTGAGTTTATTACACTTAATGCTTCAAAATGTCAGCTGTATAGATCTGCGAGCCAAAATGAACGTTTCATTCATTTACCTGGTACCACCTCACATGCACGCTCCTCTTTTGCTATACATGGCGCACACAGACACGTTCAGCAAGTCTTAAACACAACATTCTCTTCAAGGACTTCTTTCATCATCTGTACAGGCTGAATAGAAAAACTGTTTCTTTGTTGGAGAGAGCTGCTGTGACACGAAGAGTATCCACCTGATACACACACTTTCCATTCCAGTGCGTTTTAGCGTGTCTTGCTTGCAGGCTTTGTCATTTTCACTAAATTGCTTTTTACTTTTAAGCATTAACATGAGTCTGCAGTAACCATCCAGTTAAGCGGCCCTTCTGGATTTAAACTCGAAATGACCGTTTACCCTCCATCACACATGTGTGCCTTGACACACCAACATGGATACGCTGCCTTAATGTTCCTTCTCTGGGCCCCGTCTCCTTTTGGGTCTGCCACATGTGACACCAGACATGAATTAAACTTAAACCATTTTACTTCAACATCAAATGTCAGATATGCAACATCTCACTGCATTCTGCCTATATTTCAGTTGCCATCCGTTGTGTAAGCCCACTATCCCTATGAATTACATCTATAACGGACTACTCCCACCTCATGATTTATACTCCGTATAAACATTCAGCCAATTCAAGAACCACTGTGACCTTTTTATAGCAAGGCTAGTTTCTCCAGATTTACTGTAGCTGCCATGTGCAGAGATTGTATGTTGACATTATGTATGTTGAAATGTTGACATTGAACTTTGTCTGGGGTTTTGCAGAATCATCCAATATCAACGTTCGGCAAGAGATGGAGTTGATTTTGCTCTTCAGTTCAGCACTTAGTCGATCGGTTCCAAACATTCATTATTTTAAAGCCACTACAGGAAGACTTTATCTCCCCCCCTCCCAAGCCCCAGTGGTAGTATCATGAAAGACACAAAGTCATCACTTGTCGTATCTAAAACTACGCTGTGGTTTGATAATTGCAGCATTTCTGGATTTTTTAGTTACATTTCCTTAACGTTTGTGCTTATGCTATTGTATGTGTTTTGTCCTCCAGCAACACCGTATTGATTGTTCATTCATATTTTCTGAAAATTTGTGTGACTTTTGATTGATTTATACCGCGCTCATGTAGTTCAATATTCTTTGCTGCTCATTCATCACCTAATTCAAGTGGACTTGAGTACTGATTGTGCCTCATGTTAATATATGTTTGTTTACATGGAATTATATCCTGTGTTAATTTGTAAATTCAAATTAGTTCAGCATTCAGTCTTCTCAATGTCCATTGAGTGACATTTACTTGTGCATGCACTGCACTTTGGGAATAAAAGCATATTGAATCTTTTTTACTGTGCATCATACCAGAATCTTACTTATTTGTTTAAGTATATATAGATCTGCAACAGCCACATGATTTTTTTGCTGTGATTGCTATGATTTTTATACTGTCAAGTATCCACTCAGGGTATGTGGATGGAGGTGGAAAACTGCACTTGTACCAGAACAGGAAAGGACTCACCATAGGATGGAAATTATTATTCTACATGGCTTCATACTCACTGAGATATCTTTACTCTCAGTGGGCCTTCTTCCACCATAACAGAGCGTCCAGAACTTCAACAACCTGCAGGCTTTTTTGTGCGTGTGCCATATGTATGTGTGACACACATGTAGAATATATTAAGCAGACAGGATCTGCTCATTGTATTAATAGCTCCTGTAAATGTTATGAAAAGTTGTAGTTGGGGGATGAGCAAGCCGTTTTTAATTTTGTTTTTCAAATAACGTCATGTATCCTTCCGAGGCCTTGGTGTTGCTCTCGCTTCCTCCTTTCCCCCCTTTATCTTGCTCTCTCTGTAACGTGTGCAGTGTTGTTCTAAAACAATTGCACAGACATTCTTAAAGAAATTGTAGGTCATTGCCTTGCTTGTCTCCATGCACCTGACAAGTACAAAGAAATTGTTTTTTTTTTCTTTACTGAAGAAATACAGCAAAGAACATGGAAGATTTCAATCAAGCTATTTGTCACACATCAAATTTCTGGTATTTACTTACTGACAACATGAAGTGTGACTCACTTGACCGTGAGACATTTTCCACCTGTCAGTAGAGCATTTATGTGTTCTTTGACTCAGTTAGTCGTGTTTGCAGGGATTGTGACAATGTAAGTCAAGTTACAAGCCCTGTGTTCAAGTCCAGCATGAAAAGCTCCATGTGTTCTCAACCTGGTACAAAGCTCAGTGCTGTTGAACCAATGAGGAGACAGACGGTACAGCAGCCATAAAGCAAATATGTGTAGAAATGTCATGTGATTATAGGATCTTTTTAATTGTTGTCATGGTATATGCTTTCGGTGGTAGAAACATAAGACACTCCCTGTGACAATTGAAATTTTACTGTGTATTCGATTCAGATAAATGATGCCAATACCAAATCACAAAATGTTTAGTTCTACACACAGTGGCTTCAACACGATGTTTGTCATATGGACTGACAGTTCGGCTTGTATGTGTATGTGTGTGTTGGTGTTGATGTTGATGTTGATATTGACCCACTGTTCTTGTTTGTATGTTGGTCTAATCAATTATTTATGCATCTATAGTCAGTTTTTATGGGCTTAATATGTATGTACTATTTTAATCCTTTTATCTTTTTAGGTGTGACATATTACAATCTGTCCATGGAGAGCAGATATAAAATGGCCTTTTGGCTAATTCTGGCACATTATACATTTATTTATGTATTATTAGTGTGCATTTTCTCTGTTGAATAAACCTAAAATAAATAAATAAAACAAAATAACAGCCTACAGGCTGAAATCTAAACAACCAACAAGGTCATGTAGTAAGAAGTAAAAGCCTGAAAGAGTTAAAGCAAAGTAAGAGATTTTTCTTCTCTGTCCAGTAAACAGTGCTGTGTATTTATGAAAATAAAATCTGTCCATTTAATCCTGCACAAACAGATACATTGCAAGATTTTCATTGTAAAATAATCAAGTTGGGGAAGCTTCATTGTCTAAGGTGCACACAATGTATTTTTTATTCATATGGTTACAACATCTTGACCATTTTTAAATGTAATAACCCTCTCTCTCGCTCTTGAGCATTCACTATGTGTTAATAAAAATACGTCAGAAAATGCCTTAAAGGAATCTAAAGCAGCAATTTACCCTGCATGCACTGCTGGTTCTACCAAGGAATTTCTGTCCACGTTTTCCTTCTTTTATCTTAGGGACTTCATGTTCTCTTACCTGGACTATTTGAAAATGTTTTCATTATGTTGCATATCTACATTCTGTGATTTATTCTCTGCTCCTAAGGCCTGACCTGATACCATTCACAAGCACGCACACACAAACAAAGAGCCAATTTCAAAAGGAAGAATTCCTGTTCCACTAAGTGTATTGATGAATTTGAAAGTGCAAAACAGGCACACACCTGCAACCTCACACCTCAGATTCATGTGTAAATGCTGTTTTGTAGCACCTGTACAGATGATGAAGCTCTTTGTCATCACCAATTGGACAGTAAATTGCCTCTACACTGTGACATGGATGAATGTAATTATTGCTGCATATTATCTATCCACACTGGAATGAACAGAGGGGATACAGTTCAGCGTGACACACAGGATCTGTCAACAAACACCCACATAGAAGAAGACATACTACATTATAGTGTGTATGGTCCTGTATTAATTGCAATGAAATGCGCACACAGTCTTTGGTGCTCAGCAGGGCATTTCACATCCTTTTCCTGTGGACTCTGCCTTACAGAGGCACAGTCGTTGCAGATTTCTGTTCTAATTAAACCCCCAAACTGCCCACCTCTGCTCTGTTCAGGCTGGCATGGGCAGCTGAGGCTAATTCAATTTAACGCAGAGCCAAAACATCTATGAAGCATTTACAAAAAATAGGAAGTGGGTGCCAGCAGCGTGTTGAATGCACACAGAGTGCATAATAACACTGGAAATACCAGAAAAGGTCACTAATTCAGCTTTAAAAATGAAAGTTCACCTTTCATTTTCATATTCAAATATTGAAAGAGGATCTAAACATTTGAGGTAAGTGCAGACAAACTGTTCTATCTGCAGAATGTGAACCTAAAATCTGTGTGCTTCTGGAAAGGATCCAGTGAGATTGAGAGTGTGCCCTCGGACTATAAATGACAAAGCAACACCTGACGTCCTGACTTTCACATCGACTTACTGCTGCACCCCCTTGGTGAGCTATAGGAACAGCAATAGCTGCTAGTCAGGATCCCTCATATAGAAAACATCTTCTCCTGAAGCAGCACTACAATACATCCCTTCCCGGTGATTTCATAGATAATGTAAATATTATAAAATCCACACCCAAGGGAGAAACAAGCCAGGGTGTTCAATCCATCTCCTCTTTGTCAAGTGTCACTGCAGCAAGTGCTTAATCACACCAACAGAGAGCCTAGAGAGGAAATGAAATGCATCAGTGCCACTGCAGCTGAAAATGACAATCAGCCAGTTCAGCGATGTCTCTGATGATCAGGCATATCAATGAGCTGAGAGAGAGAGAGAGAGAGAGCTACTCCCACTGCTACAGAGAGACTCCCTGGCATAAATGTAGGTCAGTCTGCAACATCTCTAGAAGTATCATAAAAGATTTAGGTGACTTGGAGATTGATGAGAATGAAATTAACTCATGTCAAGAGGTTATCATCAGTCCACATTCCTCAGATGAAGCCTCACAATTATTTGGTCTTTTTTATTGCTCTGTTTGTCACAATATAACACATCTAGATGCAAGAAGAACCATGGCAACGGAAAGCAATCTGTGATCAAGAGGCAGAACGGAATATGATTCAACTCTTGAACCTTAATCACTGGTAATTAAGTTGCTTGTATTATTAGGTTAAATATGTGAAGTCACATCTCTTTTGGCCATCTCAAGATCTAGACTGAAGACTGAAGGTCATCCGAACATTATAATCATGAATTACTTATCAATGAATACACACAAATTAGTAATTAGGTGTAGTTTAATAAGACAAATGTGTCTATATAAAGTTATAGATGGGTTTAAAGGGTCACTTCAAAAAAGCTATGTTATCTAACTTTGTTTTGGGTTTACTTGCCCAGGGTTTGAGATATCTGTGTTGGAAATATATTAGCGTAATTTCACATCTTTTCAAGCTGTCTTGAGAAAGAGTTAATCGGTTCCTGTAATTATTCCTCCAGTCCATGCTTGTCATGAGGAGACCCGCTCTTGACTGGATTCCAGTGTAAGAGATGAAGGACAAAAGCCACAGTCCTCGTGAGTATTTGCCTTTTTAATACAAAATTCTCTCTTTGTGTTACTATCCCTCCGTCACAGCAAGGAAACGGTCCCCGTGGAAAAAAACAAAGAGGGAATTTTGCACTCCGAGGACTAACTTGATTTGTCAAACTCAGACTGACAAAACCTCTTAGCATTGGCAAAATTTTAAAATGCATACGTTTTTTGCACAGAATGAGGAGTGTGGATTTTACCACTGGAAGAAACTGTTTTTTGTTTTTTGTTTGTAACACGGGTTAACAGACCCTTTAACTAAAATTAAATTGCTTTTGTTTTTGACTCCTAAAGCACACATATCACCTACCCTGTGTTCCAAAAGGGAGACATTTGTAATTTATATTTTTGGTTTTATGATGGGCCCCCTAGTTTTGCATTTCTACAATGGGTGGATGGAGACCTTATTTCGATACAGCCAAGCAAAAATTGCATAAAGTCAGCAATCATAGATTGATTGGATGGTCATACCTAGCCAGACAGCAGCCTGCTGGACAACACAAGATCCACAGACTTTGAACAACAACCCACATTGGCATTTCTGCTAAAGTCTCTTTCTATATTTTCTATGAATTACAAACAAGCGACCAAACAAACGTTCACTGGGGCAAAGTTTACTGCAGTTTGCAGACGAATTAGCTCGTTAGCTGCTCAGCTGCAGCACATTAAACATTACATTAACTTATCTCCAAATGTCACATTGGTGGTTTAGATCGTGGTGTGGTCCTAACTCTTTAATACCACTGCTGACAACAATCGTTGCTGTCTTTCCCTACAGGAGCTCAGCCTGCCAGCTGCTGTCAATCAAACACAGACACAGACATGCCCCTCCAGCTGGCTGCTATGAGGGACGTTTATGATATTTCCCCCAAAGAACATTTTTCTTCCTTATCATAGAACTATTTAAAAAATATGTATTTTATATAAAACACATTGAAAATTTTTTTGACGGCAAAAAGAGATGTCTAAATGTGATTTCAGTTGAACTTGTTGGACTGTTTAGAAAGCAAATCTGCCAAATATATCGTGGTTTATAGATCAGCATTGCTTTAGGCCTAGCATTATTCTTCCACCATGAGATATATTCAAAATGCAGAGTATGAAGAAGACACTAGTCTCTCCTTGTTATGGAGACACATTGTAAAAATAGCATGATGTAAGACAGGGGGCTTTCTCAGACACCACAATGTGCACAGAATACTTTTGATCCACTCCTCTAAGTCAACGACTTGCAATCCCTCTTTGCACAACAGCCTTGTCATTACCGTCATTACCATTTTACCCCTGGCTACAGAAACTAGACGGGTGAGAGGGAGGATGGAGGGAAGCAAAGTAACAACAGAGACGACAGCGTGGAAGAAAAACATCAGTAGAACATCCAAATATCTATCCTGACATAGAGTCATTTCTTCAGTATTAGCTTGTGCAAGATTTTTAAAGCAAACAGGAAGTTAAGCTGTGAACACTGAATCGTAAAAGGTTTGATTTTTGGATTTGAAATAGGAGAGTAATTTCCAAGAGAGGACAAGATAACACTGAAATGTCAGCACCCCTACTTCTCTGAGACAAACAACAGGACAAGGAAAGCAACAGGAAAGCATAATTGCAATGTGTTCTTTCCTGTTATTGAGTTGTGTTATTTGCTGTTATGATTGTGATGAGCTTCTTTCTGTTAATGATGTGCATTTTGACCAAAAGGAAACTCGTCAGTACTTTCCTAACTGGAGCAAAGCCATACAATGAAGCTTTTTGTGAGTAATTGTTTTGTTTTGTTTTTTAAAGTTTCAATGGTACAGACATTGAAGAAAAAAGTATTTTTTACTAAAGTTTCTTTCACTTACATGACTTAAGTCTTATAGGCCCCTGACATCTATAATAAGCCATCTAATTTTTTTAATGATTTTATTTATGTGAAAATGACTTGTCCATGTTCAGGTCGTTTTACTAAAGAATTCTGCACCATGGACAGTATAATTAATGGACGAAGCCACTCTCCACAAATGGAGAGCAATAGAGACAGTTTTGGTCCTATGTAGTACTACTACAGGGCTACTTCCTAGTGGCACCAGGGTCTGCTGCTCATATTGTGCAACATAAGACGCACTTTAATGACATAGAGCAACAGCAGAAGAGCTGAATGGGTTTTTAGATTCCCGAGAGCTTCATATCTAAACAACATGGTTACATCTGTCATGTGTGACTGGATGTCGCAGGGTTGTGACATAGGCCTAAGTTTGGGGCCTACATGGAGGAACCCTCTATGCAAATGCATGCAAGTCACGGTTCCTCGTGGGTAAATTTCCAGTTCTATATAAAAACAATATAATATTCTTTGTGTGGTTCATCAATGGTGATAAATGATCCGGATGTCCCGCGAGGTGCGGACAACTCGGCAAAACAGTGGTAAGGCCGGGGCTCCATCTCTCTGCCATTAGGCTACATCATAGACTGCAGCGCTACAGACCAACTGTATATACCCCTACACATGCGCACAAAAACATTTATTAAAAGCTTTTTTCGTTTTACATGTTTATATACAGCATTTAATGTTGAAATGTATATTGTAATAGGCAGAATATTAACTTATTGGGAGAAAACTGGTAGTTCTATGTAAAATCAGACGTCGGGCACCCCCATATCGCCAAAATGGCATGATCCTCGTTTTGCTGCGAAGCTTCGACTGTGAGATTGACAGTCGAATCAGGCCCCGCCCATCGAAGCATCGAGCCTTCGACTACGCGGGTCAGCTCTACACTGAACACAACTAAATCTCTTCTTAGTCATCTTTACAGTTGCCAAACAACAAAACTGAATCACAGCCAACATCTGGTAAGGAGTGGGACAGACACAGCCTCGCAAGCCACATCATTATTAATGATCTTGTTGTTATGACAGAATCAACATAAATACAGGTTACTATAATACAGTAGTGTTGCGTGTTGTGACATTTATAAAAATGTGTTGTGCTCTGTGCGCAGATAGGCCTACTTAAGGAGGGGATGTCAACCTTGTTAGAACTTTTTGGCAAGAACAACTGCTCCAGTGACTTATGAACAATGTTGTTTACACTTCACTTGTTGCTCTCTGGCACTATTACTGAGAGGCTTTTTTGTTCATGCTCCAAATCTTTTGCTGTTGTCAAGTCTTGAACTGAGCCCGTACGAGTCGGTTGTTATTACATCCCACTGAATTTACCGGTCATGTGAGAGATCTGTCAGTTATTCGGCTGTGTTGTAAATCCCTGCCAACGGTTTAAATCAGTCGGGGCTTTCAAGCCCGTTGTCATGTCTGCACTTCCACTTGCTTCAAGGTCAAGTGCAACAATAACTCACGTGAAAAGCGCCTACCTCAAAGTGTCAAGTCTTGTCATTTATTGCTTAAACAAAAATGTGTGAGTTTCGATCACAGCTCAAGGTAATAAAAGTTCCTGCTATTAGAAATATTTCTGTCACAAAGACTCTGAAAGACTTACTAGCCTGTCCTGAGTCTGAAAGCCAGCCAGAAGAGCCTTATTTTGAAGCTGTCTGAAAAGCTAAAATGCTACATTTGTCACTGAATTCCTCATCTGACGCCTCTGAAACATGAGAAACCATTGCACACAGATGCATATTTTTTGCTTGTAGGCCTACATTAAATGAAATAAATGTTTGATATTAGTCTTGAATTGTCTTATAATTTTAATGTGAACTACTTTAGTGAAGTTAAACTGCTGTGTATAATGAACCTTTTGGAATATAGGGCACACTAGTCTATATAGGCTCCTCTGGTCTTTTCCATTACTTGCAGCCCTTGACATCGACGACATGCTATTTTCTGGCATTTTACCCACAATAGCATCATCTACTGGAACTGACTGCCTTAACCGACATCACGCCACCTTCTGAAACTGTTCACTAGAGGGTGCCATCAACAAATTCAATGCAGAAACTGGCATTGCAGAGCCAGTGAATCATTCCACCAGTGTTAGATTACATTGATGAATGAACATGTTGATGTGCATTTTGGCTGCATAAAGTATGTCATCATTAGAATTATGAGCTAAAATGATCATGTTATTTGGAAAAAAAATCATACGTATAATATCTTTGAAGAAAGATTGATAACCAATGGTAAAATGCAATTTTCCTTTCGCTGCTAAGAGCGGCAGGTTCCTTAAATAAGTAAAGCCTCATGCACAATTTCATTATGTTTATTTTGTAGCTCTGCGCAGATGCCTTCATTGACAGATGATATATAATGAAAATAATGGAAATAAACAGAAATGAAAATTACAAAATACGTTTATTCATATAAACAACTACAAAATTCTATTAAATTGGGTATTTTGCAGCAGGAGACAAATTAGATGATGTGGTGTTACATTGTTTCACAAAAAGCAATATCAAAACACATACAAACAGATAAGAAGTAAATCTGTGTTCTTCACATAGCCCTTCTGCTTTGAAAAGAGTTTAAAGAGCTCGCTCTGTTTGTAACAGGAGGCACAACTATCCTGAGATTCACCATTTTGTTTTTAATTTGGTCAAACTTATGTGACTTTTCAAGAATACTTGTAAGTTTATACTCACTCTGTATTTGTTTCTCACACAACCTCCCACAAGTCCCAAATGGCCTCTTATTTACAAAGTATTTTGGAGCTGTGAAGACTGAGACTAACACTGCATAGATGATTCTTTCACACCATCAGAAACATGAAGTATGTTTTTTTTTATTTAAGGGCTCTGAGGGTGACTGAGTCCTTCCCCTCAGAGGAGTATGTAAGCGAGGAACGTTTAGCGGTGGCATAGGAGGCATATGAAGGGGTGGTGGAGGTGGAGGAGGAGGGTACACGGGGCAGAGTAGATGTAGAGGAAGGGAGGGGTTGAGTCTGTCTGTCAGGAAGGCAGTAAGCCGGAGAGGAAGACCTGCCCTTGCTTTGCAGGCTGCTACTGCTGCTGCTCTGCAGAGGAGAGCTGGACATTTTCGGGCCTCGAGTCAGAGACGACGTGGAGGAGCTCGAGAGAGGTGAGGTCCTCATGCCATAACCGAGGATGCCAGTACTCATCAGAAACTCCCTGGAGCCATAGGCAGGAGGAGTTGGTCCACGGGAGCCCGGAGGTCGGATGTTGTCTGGTGGTAGACTCCTCCTGCTGGGGATGTCATAGATCCCCATATCTGGACCATAGTAAGCCTGGGATCTGGCTTGGAGACGCAGCATCCTCTCCCTCTCCTCCATCTCCCGCCTCTCGTGGATAGATGCCATGATGGTTTTTGAAAAGTTGTCATAGCGTGCGGCCACAGACTTCTGAGGTGTCGAGACCTGTGGATCGAGATCACGAAGGCTGTCTCGAAGACTTTGAGAGGTCATGTCTCGCATCGCCAGACCTGGAGGGGTGAGGTCACGTGATGTTCCACTTTGGGATGCAAGATCTCTTGGCATCAGCCCTTGAAAAGCCGAAGAAGGGTCTCTTTGAATGAATCCTTGGAAGGAAGGTGAGTGATCCCTTGAGGTGAAGCCCTGCAAAGAAGGTGAGGGGTCTCGAGGCTGAGGAGACTGTCTGGTGACGCCCATAAACACGGGACTGTAGGCGTGAGGAGGGGGGCGCTGCACCACAGTCCCATCTGTGTTCAGAGTTATAAAGTGAGGGTGATAGCCAACTGGATGAGCCCCTATCTGAGCCAGGAACTGAGGGTCTGCAGGGTTGATGAGGTTATCATAGGAGAGGCTGCTGCTGTGATTTGACAGCAAGCTGGAAGAGGTGATGCCTGGTGGGGGGTTGGATCCCACACCGTCACCATGCATGGCAGGTATTTGGGATTTGCTGCTGTGGCGACTGCTGTGCTTAAGGGTGAGAGAGCGGGAGTTGAGCGTCAGAGAGTTGAGCTGCAGCGAGCTGGAGTTGCTGTTGGTCTGTACAGGCAGACTGGCCTGCTGGCTGCCTCTCGCTGGGCTTTCTTTAGACTCAAAGCAGAGGTCAGGACCTTTGTTGTTCCCTTGCTGCTCTGATGTCTTCAGCAACTAAACAACACAAAAGCCAGACAGTAATGTCTGTCAGACAAGGACCAAAACCAGGACTTCACGCTCCAACAATATAACAAATTTATATCAGAATGAAAAGCACCTGCTCTGGAGGAATGGGCGACGATCCTCTTGATATGGCTTCCAGGACAGGCCGTAGTTGCGGCACAGTGGGAATGGAAACGGGAATGATGGATTTGGTATGGTGTCCCATCTCTGGAAAAGACAAAGCATTCACAGAAACAGCTCAGTAATGACACCACGAAGGAAAGTTACAAAGGATAAAGCTGCTGATATTCTGTAATCACCCTATTGTCAATGAATTTCAAAACCAGCGTTTACTTACTTTATCTCCTTAATATCTTAAACAACTTCCCCAGCCTGTCTGTTGCACTCAGCCCCAAGCCTACTGGTTCCTACTGAAGATAATTAGGGCTGCACGATTATGGCTAAAATGATAATCATGATTATTTATCACGATTATTCATTGATGTTAGGGACAACATATTTTTATTGCAGTTTTCAAATTTAAATAAAAAGGCAACTGTTTTCACATCCATGATGTGCTGCATTTCTGCTAATGTACAAATCTTTGCAACAAAATAAGACTGGTCCTTAAAGTGCATCATCTCCTTGAATCAAAATATATAAAGTCCACTGAGTCCGGCTACTGCTGCGCCACAGTTTTGTCCCGACCTTGGCACTAAAATCGTAATCACAATCAATATTCGATTAATTGTGCAGCCCTACTGAAGATGTACATATTTAAAAAGTAAGTCACAATTTACAATTTAAAAAAAGGTTAAATGACTTCCTAAAATAGCTGGGCACTGTAGTTTTGAGTAACATTTACACAAATAGGAGAAAATTGAGCATTTTGTTACGGACTACTTTCAGCTGTGGATCAATACTCATATGTTGCACTTGCCGGTAGTTATTATGGCAACAGGACAGTGTATGTGGGATTGACTCGAAATAAACTGCAGTGCTCTTGTTCATGGTAATGAAGGAACATGTCACCCAGAGCAAAAGGTGCACTGATGAGTTTTCGGACAATGGACCGCTATAGCACAGAGGAATAAATTATAATGGGCTTTGGCTACACAGACAATCCCTGTTGGTAGGATCACTTCATTGTTGATTTAGGTCTTTTAATGGGATTTGTCAACAATAAGAAAAATATCGTCGCTGTCGGGCAGAAACCTCCTATCTCCACATTTAATCTTTTTTTTTTTTTTTTAAATAAATCAGTGTTATTGGTCACCCTTTACGTCTGTCTGTGGTTTTTACAAATATTTTACCAATACAAAGTATAAAAACAGCTTGTGACTCTCAATGATGCCGTGTTCAATTATAATAAAAACACAGGGTTTTTTTAATTTCATGAAAAATCACGAGTTGGGACATAGAAGGTTTGTGCCCAACAGCGACGATATAGAATCTCTCCTTGGCAGACTTATAAAATTGGATGAATCCATAATCTCTCGGTATCTTGTCACTATATAAGTTTGTATGCTGTAAGAATATTGCGTCAGTGCTGTGTCTGGTTATCACAGTATACATGTGTCTTCATACAGTACCATCCATGGCAGTTAGTTGGCTTTTCAGCAGGCCGTGGTCTGGCTTTGGTGGCAATGGTGGCGGAGTTTTCAGTTGTTTCATGTCTGACAGCTCAACAGCTCTAGTGGAGGTTCGCTGGCAAGAGAAAAAAGAAAAAGAAACATGAGACAACTGAGGTTACAGTTCTTAGATGATCTGTGAGAGAATATTTAACTGTGAGTGCTTTGATTTGAAATTTGGCATGTAATTTGTTTAAGCATACTTTATTCTGGAGATCCTGACTCTGTATCCCGTTGTCCCTGACTTTTACTGGCCTTGGCCTGTTTATCTCCGGTCTCAGGAAAGGAGGCTGAACATGGATCACTGTTTTCTTACAGGGCCGCGCTGTGTACCTGGTGTCACATGACAAACAGGCTGTAAGCCAGTGAGCTATAAGGCTTCCTGAAAAGTACAAGATGAAGAAGAAATGGCTCTTACTTTGGAGAGATGGGACTGCAAACTAGATACTCCAGGTTATTACAACAACCTCGTGTGAAAGGATTTACTCCTCCTTGAAACTTCCCAGTTACCTGTGGGATGATGAAGAGACAAGATCACCTTAATTTTTTTGTATTTCAGATGTAAATAAAATTTTCAAGTTTTTAAAATAGTATATAATACATAAAAATAACACAATTGTTAAGTCCTGAAGACCTACATTATTGATATACTTCACTTTCTTTATGACATTTCCACTGCTCTTGACAGTAGTTTAATATTTGGAAAATCAAACTGACTTGTTCATTGGTGGTGCGTCCTCTGGACACCAGGTAGAGGTGGAATCCAGTGAGACCAAGAACCGGGATAAGAAACAGCCCCGATATACTGATCACTACCAAGCTGTAACATACTGTTAAGGAAAACTGCTTCATATCAGTCTCGTTTTGACAAAGTTGAATACATTTACACAAATAAATGCACAGATAGATAGACACACGCGTGTTGGGTGTGTATGAGGATACGTGACAGTGCAGTGCAGCTTCCATAATTCGTCCACGTGGTGCAGGACATATATGAGGCCTAAGGTGAAGACACAGATCATGTGAACTGTCAGCGACAACAGAAACAGAAAGAAGTAGCGGTAGTTTCGCCTCCCGATGCAGTTGTTCACCCAGGGACAGTGATGGTCAAAGTCCTGAGAGGAGAATGTGGGAAAAGAAAAATGAGGCAGCACTGAAAATCCAGCATTCATTGAAACTTGTGGAATATGCACTGTGCTTATTACTAAATACACTTTTTTTTAATACAGGCTGTCTGAACCCTTTTTCAAATTGCATTTCTACTGAGACTACAAAGGATCTGAGAAAAGGATTAACCTGATTAATGAGATCTCTCTCTCTCCCTCCATCACACTCTGTCCATCATTCACTCTGCAGAAATCCCCTTTATTGACTTTCACCGCACACACTGCTACACTCAGTCATAAGCACTACTTACTACCCCCCCGATCTGTCCCTCTGCGTTCTTGCCCTTATCACTCATTTACCCCAGTTAAATTCCATACCACTTTTGTTTTCACCGCCCTCTGTATTGATATGACACTCAATGCTGTGTCCCTTCTCCCGTCTTTAAATCTGTCCACATACTAACCTCCACACAGCGATCACAGACGCTGCAGTGGGAGCAGCGTGGAGGTCTGTAGAAATGACACGAAGCACACCATTTCATCCGCACTTGGACGCCCTTCACGTCCACGTTCTTATACAGCGGAGCGCGGAACTCATCATCCTTGTCCTCGTCCTCGTTCGCTGGAAAATAATGTGTGAAACTGCTAAAGTAATACTTCCAAAAATACAATTAAAATTAAAGAAAGGTGTTTTTACTACTGTAAGCATAACATCCCTTTGATTACTAACCCATTGGGAGCACCCCTGCATCCATAAAGGTTGCCATGGTAAAGTTGGCCAGCACAAAAAGGAAGAGGATGGCACAGCATGGTGGCACGGCAGGGTAGATGGTCACAGCCAGCCACGGGCATCTGAATATACAAACAAACAAGAAGAAAAACTCTTTCCTGTAGTTGTCACTGAGTGTTCATTCAAAGCAGAAGTCATGTTGCAAATCAAGGGATTGACAGTGTTTTTGAGCCTGGTAAGTATCCATCCTTTAGATGTTGAGGTTAACACACATAAGGGCTACAACAAAGATTTTAAGGGATAATCTTCATCCCATTTATTCCGATGGGAGCAGTGGATCTCAAAAGTAATTGTTCACAGTGAAAGATAAGCATGTATTAGTGTGTGTTCACTGGCGCCCATAACAAGGGATTAAATGATGGGGTACCCTGCATTAAAGGCAAAAAGCTTACTGTATCTGTGCTACACAATGAAGCAGGTCATTAGGCATTAGGTATAATTACGGTAATGTTAATTTATTTATTTATAGTTGTTTTTTTTCATGAATCATTTAGTCTATAAATTGTCAGAAAATATTTAAAGTTCCTTGATTCCAATGTGTCATTGTCTAATAGTTTGTTTTATCCAAAACAATGTCCAAAACCCAAATATATTCAATTAGTATGATATATAAAACAGACAAAGATGCAAATCCTCACGCTTCAGAACCTTGAACAAGCTAATATTTTCAATCTTTCCTTGGTGAACAGCTTTAACAATTACTCAAAAGCTGCAATTATTTTTGTCTAATCACTCCATTTTGCAAAAAAAATGACACAAGACAGGTACCCCTGAGTCTGGTGAAACCTGGTGGATTAGTACTCCTGTCTGGTGATCCCACCTTAATGTGTCAGGTTGTCACAATACTGTTGTGTTATAAAAAGCAAAAGATTGATTATGTTGGGACAGGACAGTCCGGTTCATGTGGAGCTGAAACAATCAATGAATTAGTCAATTAATAGAAAATTAACAGGAACCTATTTTGATCATTGAGAATAGTAATTTGCCAAACATTACCTGTTACACCTTTTCAAGTTTCTGTTCTGTAACATTGTAAACTGAATATCTCTGGGTTTTAGACTGTTAGCCAGACCAAACAAGACGTTACCTTGGACTCGAGAAAGTCATCAGCAGATTAATCAATGAAGAAACTAATCATTAGTTCATGTTAAACAAAAATGTATGTACAATGTAAACAATCCCCTTGAATGAAGTTTGCACATTATCACTGCAGTGACCATGATAAGCAATCGAATAGTCAGAATTAAAGCTGTCTGGTAGAAGCAAATGTTGGATGAGCGAGTGATTGAGCAAGAAGACAAAAGAATATACATCCAAATTGGTGGAATTGGTGTTAAATTGAACTTTTAATGTTTTTTAATCATATAAATTAAAATCTGATCCTCGATCTGTAAAATATAGGTGCTTCTAAACACACATGTCAAACTATTGAGTGTACCGTCAGGATATTAACCAGTATAAAATCTCTGTGCATGCGTGTCCCGAAATCAAATAGAACCTTTTCTCTTCTACTTTCTCTGTGTATGAATGTGTGTGTTTGGATGTGCTGAATGGGAGTATGATTATATCTCTACTGTGTAAGATTAGAGGGAGGGGCAGTGTAATCAGGTTACATTGGTAGACAGAGAGAAAAAGAATCACTGGATTATATTAAATGTTTGATTGAACATCACGTGTTTAACCTACATATATACTGCATGGGAATTTTATATTTGAATAGTCAAATGTTAATAGTTTCTGGCATCGGGATCAGTATAGGTAGAGAGAAAAAATAACTGGGTACCTTCAAGGACTTTTGAATGGAAATAGTATAACCAGTATAACCAGTGTCAGGACCATGAGGATGTGCCAAACTGGTTACATTTTCCATGCAGTTTTTCATGGGCAAGTAAACCATGAACACTTTACACATTACACACAAATCTTGTGAAAGTGAAAACACTGACAAAATTAAGAAGCATCCGCTTCAATTATGCACTTCATCCCAGTGAAGCTCCAATCCCCAAAACCCCCCGGCTGGTTTTAGGCTGAGTGGGGGGAGGGGTCCCTGCCCCAAGAGGAATGCCTGCTGATGCCATGCCAGCTGCAAACCCAGTAATCCCTGGATTATAAACTCTGGATTACAGACCATTCCTGCCAGTCCAATGCATTGTGTATTCCTCACATTAGATACTAAACACACAGAGCATGCCGTTAGACTCACCATATACTGCAATGCACACTACTATATAATGTATCCATGAGATACATCCAATTGATCTGCTACTGGTAGTCTATACCTGCAGGAGAATCCCTCTTACAACTGATGATGAGGAACAAATTGAAACAGGAGAAGAAGTTCTGAACAGGTTTTAGCATAATTAAATTATGAGAACCTTAAGAAGCAGTGAATATGTGACAAAAAGATTAAGGAGCATAACGTGATCCCCACCACCCCGCCCCGCCCCAGCCCCACCCCCACCCCCACCCCCACCCCCAAAGCTACTATTCAGGATGTGTGTCCAAGTTCTTCTCACAAAATACGGTCATGTTTCACATGTGCTTAAACCGTCATAGCTGATCAGTTATATTAAGCTGTTAACTCAAGCTGGTTAGTTACAACACTCCTCTCATTATTCTACAAAAGATCTTTAAAACCTTAAATAATAGTTTTTCATTATTTATTCTACTTTAGAAATAAGAGTGTTATTCCTCCTTTTCCTTTTTAAATAGATAGATCCTTTCTTTAACAATTTCATTACATTCTCCAAATTAGCATATTATGACAAATACAGCCTGTTCCACACCAACTATGGTGCTGCAGATGAAACAGAAGGTGAAGTGGAAGCCTTTGAGATTTCATCTGACTGATTTCTTGTGGGCCAGATTAAAGCGTGAAAGGCCTCTGCATGGACGGCGAGCCTCCATCATTGGTCTGAGACCATCTGGACCACAGGGAGAGACAGTTCATTACACTGCAGCGTGGCAAAGACAAGCCCCACCTAATGAAACAGCCCGGGCAGAGCTGTATTAAATCACACAGAATAGTAAGCTGCTCTGCAATCTGTACGCCGCCCTCATCCCTGCAGTGGGTCAGTGGCACAGCAGACATCGCACAATTGGTCAAGCGACAAGTTCACCACCGCCTGCAGCCAGGGCTCCTTTTGTGAAATATTGTCACAGTTACATAAATGACATCACCGCCATGTAATCTGTCAGACATTCAGACACCGCATCAGCACAGAAAACAACTGGAAAGGAATAAATTCCCACAGACTGGACAATATATCTTCACATAGCATGTGCTCACAGTGTCATGGGCTCAACATGATCTGTGACTTGTGTTACCCACATCGTATCGTCATTCCTGTTCTCACAGTGCACCATTCAATCACAAAGAAGGCCCTTTAGGATTGTGCCCTGTTCAAATTTGAAACCTTTTCTTTTGATGCATGCAATTAGAGCAGTTTAAGCTTTAAACCAGTACAGAAAAATGAGCATGAATATACCATATGTGTATGTTTAAAATATGGATTTCAATATCATTTCAATATATTTCAGTGTTCTGAACGGTTTGCTCAGCTTGTTTTAATGCTTACACTTCAACTCCTTTAAAGAGCAACTATGTCACTTTTTAAAGAAGAAATAACACATTCTCCTTCTTACAAATGAAAAGCAGTAAAACGCAGTTTTGCTCAATTCACTACACTCAGGGGTTTTGCTGCCACTGGCTTGGTTAGTCAGGTATAAGTAGTAGCTAACGGACGTTACTGTTAGCTAAAAAGCAGTGTAACTAGCATTACTGAGTCAGTTCACTGTCTTACTGACTCTTCTTTATCTGTGCTACTGTTAACCTGTGAATAAGACATGTAGATATTAGCATCTAGCATATTGTAATTGCCATATTTTGCCACAATGATCATTGTTCCACAACAGTTACATAGTCTTGTTTTAATTGTTTTCACTTTAAGCAACATTATGTAGTATTAAAATAACAACTTCACATCCATTTTTGATTGTATGCTGACTTGTAATAACGTGAATGGCATCTTTGTCATTGCTACTCCGGGCCCGGAGCGCCTGGTATAGGGCTATATAACATTGGTATCCCAGTCAGGAAACCTATCGTGAGAAAGGCGTAGTGCTTTAAGGCACCACGTCACACACACCAACAAGACTCTTCAGTATTCTCAGAATGGAGATCATGGCAGAGGCCTCAAAGAGACAGAAGAAGATGTTGTGGGAGGAAGCAAAGAAGGGAAAAAGAGAGAGTGACTGCAAGAGACCAGGACTTTTACTAGTTGGTGTGAGCTAAAAAAAAATCTGAAAAGATGCAGGACAGACGCAGAGCTGGCCTTCTTGCTGCTGTACTTGTAAGAAATAACATATTAGTTGGCTTGGATGTTAGTGTTGTCTCACTTGCTTGATGTTTGGTTGTGTAAGCAAAGTTGTCCACTTGCTAGTTTTTGATCATAAGTAATGTAATCATAACAAATGCACATAGGCCTATACACCTGTCCTTATCTACAACAGCGGTGAATTTTCACTGTAGGGGAGCCAAATCGCACAAAAACCCACATCTTACATAATGCTGCTTTAAACTGCAACTCCCATACAATATTTCATATGCAAGTAACTTACATTTAATTCAGTGTTTCCCCTATAGGTCTATACATTCAGGTAAAACTCATAACTTGGCTCGCTTCCTCTCCTCATGCTTCTAAGGACATCTACGTGACAGGTGCTTTTATAAGAGCAGCGTAACTCCAAATCGGGAGGTGCGTAGCGAATGTTTGATTGTCCGAGCGGCGTAGGTGACCGACGGTGAACGTGAGCAGTTTCCATAAATGAAGGCTACTGTGTCGGTTACACTGTGTCAGCTTCTGGACAACATGAAAAGTCGCGTTGTTTCCCCAAATGCTGGGAAAGTGAAGCCTGTTTGCGCTGGCTAACACATCGCCACATTGCGCCCCCCAGACTGCGCAGCTGAGCTGGGAAGCTCATACAGTAGGCTACGTCTTTTGGCTGCTATGTAACTTAACATTAACGTTAGCTCAACTTATAAAAAGTAACTGGTAGATGTATTTTATTCCTACATACTTCCCCAATGTTGAAAATATCAGGTACAAGCTGAGACTAAACTGGTGTAGCCTACAGCTCTGTCCTGTACAGACTGGTTCATTCTAACTTATTTTTCAGGTGAGTCTGAAAAAGTGGTTGTTAGGAAAAGAAAGGACGGAGGTGACTGGAGGAGCTGAGGTTAATAAAGCAAATTAGTTATGCAAAATAGTGCTTTTAAGCTAATGAGGAGACTTTTCTTTTTGTATTGTGCAAATAAAAAGCACCTCAGAAGGGAGATGGTTTCTCATGGTGCCTATTTTTTTATATTAATGTCTACAGATAAATGGCAAAAGCTGTTAAATGAAGACACAAAAGGCAAACATTTACAGTCACATCTATAATGATTCTGAGGTCATATCAACAGGGTTTTAGGGGGTGATGCACAAAACACGCTGTGGCAGAAATGTAAAATCACTGTGGAGAGCATCATAACCAACCAAAGTACTTTCCACAAATCTAATGGTTGTAGTTCCTCCCCAGTAGACTGATCTTTGCACGTTGTTTATTCATTATCTGCTCTAGCTTTTTCAACTTATTTGTTCAGAGATATGGTGAAAATAATGGCCCAATATGATGTCAAATTGCATATTTTTAATTGGAAGACATGACATTTTCTTAGGAGGACCCCAACCCCCCCGACCATGACTGCCACAACCACAATCAAAACATTCATCTAAACCTCACATAAAACTATGGGAAAACCCTGACATTTTAAGCTATTCTAATGTGCATTGTGTTGGGGTTCTATATTCAGACATACTACGCACTATCCGCACAAAAAATGTTGCTTCACCTCCACTGCTACAACTCCATCCTAGGGGAAACACTGTAATTACATTTTAACCAGTCCACAGTGTTTGCAAATGGCCTTTTCAGCATAAGCGAGCACACTTTTCTTTAAGAAAACACAGTTTACTCAGTGGTAAGAAAAGTAAAAAGAAAAGTAAGATTTTTCGGAGTCAGCGCAGGGTGAAACATAACGTAATTAACAAGGGGCATTTTTTCCTGGTCTTTCTGATGTCTGTGGCCTTTGTTTAACAATGCACACAACCCTAAGCCCTAACCCAAACAAAGGTTCAGGGTCAAACGAACAAAAGCAGGAAACCAGTAACTGATTAATTTTTTCAGGCGAAGGAAGACAAAAGAGCCTCCGCAAGTTTTCTAACTCTACCAAGCCTGCAGCGGAAACAGAAATGAAAGAATGCTTGCACTAGTAATGCACACACACTGATAATTGCATGAATATTTCCAGATAAAAGGACTTTGAATTTATATATAGCATGACTGCAGGGTAAAAAATAAAATTGGGGGTTAAAGTGTTCAACAATGCTGGATGGTATTCACGTATGTTCCCATGATTCACAGGAACCAGGGTAAAGGCCGGGGTGATGTTATGGCAGATGACAAGCAATGTCCCTTTGACTCAGTGTTACCAAGGTGAGGCTAAACAGAGCGTGGCACCTGTCTATCTCTACTGTTGGAAGAAGGGAGTCACTCCAGGTGCAGCTGCTGGCTTTGCAGATACACAGGATTTTAAACAAAGTGGTCAAATCAGAAAACTGTTATATGAACTGTTATATATCAACAAGACACTGAGTGTCTGCCTATTATCTGTCCAAAGACAATGTTTCTAACCTCTAACAACTGATATTAAGAGCCTTTAAGTCTATTGTATGTACTGCCAGATTGTAAAGGCAATCGAAGAGCTAGTAGGGTATTTAAGACACACACAAGACAAGTTAAACTGCAGACATTACAGCAGAATATTACACTTATGGTTAAGGTTGAGGTTTTAAACTACTTTTCTTAAAGGCTGATATACAGTAGTCAGGGTGCACAGAAACTAACTCTGGGATCATTTTGAGCTGTGAGCTTTTTAGGTTATAAGGTAATTTCAGCTCAAATGCAAACCTTGTCCCATAAGAAGCAGGTTCATCACTTTGATCATTTGCAGTGTCCTGGTTTTGTTGGTTTAGCAATGCAGTCCCAATTAAGCACCCTCTTTTCAATCTATCACATCAGCAGGCCATTGATTTTTTTTTTCTCTCTCTCGTATAGAAGGAGTTCATCATCAGGGTTTCTTTCCCTTTTCTGGCCTGTGAGCCTGTCTCCACATCCCAGAAGTCTCATGACTTCAGCAGTTTAACTGTTGTAAAGCTGATATGTGAATTTCAGTGTGACATATTTTTGTATTCTAGAGTGGGGAGTCAAACTCATTTAAGTAATCTGCATAATGAAAATCCAATATAATGATGTATGTCAACATATCAGATTACTACAACCACATCTGTACAGACAATCCCAAAGTAGAGCCACTCATGATCAACAGAGTCCTTCTCACATGATATAACTGTATGAACTAAAGACTAAACACAATTCCCCTTGTTTCTTTTGAGGATTTCAAACAAACAAGGGTTTGTATTTCTGCTGTGAACCATAATTCTACACTAGCCGTGTTACCCAAGAGAGGAAAGGTCAGAAGAAAATAAGGGAAAAATAATGGAGTGGTGTGTGAAAAAACAAAAAACATATTCAACACCACCTAAAACTTCAAAATTAATAAATGTCACTGTGAAAGTTGTTCCAAAGTAAATATCTGCTGAATGGTAAATTCAAAGATCCCAGACACCATTTTTCCCAGATGGGGGGATCACATGGCAATGGCAAGAGGATCCTAATCCCATACTCCCAATCTGGTGTCAGATTCCAGTGAAAAGGGTGCGCGGCAGGAGATACGGGAGAAACTAGGACAGATATGGCTACGGAGGCCAAGGGTCAGTAGAATGGCACAGAGCTGATGAGGTGGGAGCCTTCACTCAGTAAGTCAATACTGGATATCAAAGGGGTTTTCATATTAAAAGCAGCGTACTTTAAAATGTGACGCAGGTCTGCTTGTTTTTCTTCTTTGTGGTACATAAGCACAGGCTTTAAAATATATAGAAAGGCCTACATATGACTTACCTATCAGCATTTAAATTGGTTTCTAAGATATGCTATTGAATTTTTTTCCTGCATGTCAGCGTTGGCTTGAGTGGAGTCTTTTCAACCTCCCACTAGCTCTGCCTTCCCTCGCAAATAGGTCACAACCAGGAGGCTAAAATTAACTATTTCCACACTTTCACCAAGTGTTGTATTAAAACTTACAAACCACGCCATGAAGGTTGTGTGATGCGATGTCTTCAAGCCGCATTTATCACACATGTGGGTCAGAGTGACACGTTGATACACGTTGATTTTGGGTGGCTTATTCCCTAAACTGTGCTTACTCTGAGTCCTCAGGGTGCACCAGGCAGGCATCCAGACTATAGTCCACTCTGTGAGCCAAACAGGTCAGATGTTGGCCGCCCCTAGTGGGTCTGCCAGCAGATGAAAACAGTGAAGAAAAAGAAGAAGAAATTGTGCTCTTTTGAGGCATTTGTTATTTAAATACTGGTTTAAGCAGCTTTTTAGAAATTGGAGATTAACTGCAAAATCTAAAACGGAAATAAAAATAATAAAATGTAGGCCTACACATTCAGTTTAATGACAGCTTAGAGAAGAAGATAATTTTTAATGTTTCATAGTCTGAAAATTCAATTCCACACGTAAAAAAAGTAGACATATTTGAATGAAGGAATACCTGATGCATGGTGGATGAAGAGTGATGGATGTCTGGAAGGATGGATGCATTTTCTGTGGAGCAAACCAACAGTGCCTTCCGCCAACGTTTCATTTCTAGGGGGGGGACACACTTACGTGAAGACGAAGAAAAGGGAGGTAGAGCCGACCAGGAGGCAGGCGGCCGTGCAGACCGGGACGAAGGCGCTGGGTTTCAGTGAGTCGGCGCCGCTGGCGGGCATCCTGTCCTCTCCACACTCATCAGAGGCTCATCACTGACGAAAGCGACGGCCGCCGCACCGTGCGCGTACCTGTTTGTTTGTGTGTCTTTTCGGACAAAGCCCCGCATCGACCTCAGAGCGCTGGGAAACGAAAATCATACTCAAAAGAGAGAAAGGGAAGAAAAAAGCCTCATAAAGCCAGAGCTCGCAGCGGCGGTGCTCAGTGCTGCATCGCGTCCCGTCTGTCCCGGCAGGCGGCAGCGCACAAATGCCGCCTCCGGTTTATCCTAAAGGTGGAGCTTTTACTCAGGAATCACGTGAAACACTACTACACCACACTGAGACCCCACGCTGCGATCTGACGAACAGCTTTTTAAAAATTATAATAATAACTGTAAGCCATATCCATGTTTGTTAGTTAGACCTATTTAAGTTATTAATATCATTCAAAACTTAATAAAAAAAAGTGATCTGATCAATTTGTTAGAGCATAGCCTACTATGTTATAGCCTATTGACATCTTAAGTCTCCAAAAAAAAAGATGACCGTACTACCTTCCTAACGGCTTTATCAATGGTTAATGATTAATATTATAAGCCATTAGTAATTACCTAGTGGGGTGTTGCAGAGCATCTGGACTAAAATTAATTTATTAACAATAGGCTTAACATTTACAACTGCAGACTGGGTGGCTTTTAACATGTAGGCCTATTGATGCATTAGGCCTATCAGTCAATTCTCAAGTCAGTCTACCAAGTAGGCAATTAGTAAATTAGACTACTGTCCATTGTTAGTAGGCTACTGTATTACTTTTTATAAAGGAGAAGTGGTAGCCTACCAAAAGCTCTGCTGGCATTAGAAAGAAACTTCTTAAAGAAGAATGCCACAATTTTTAGAATTGACTTATAAACACAGTGTGCTATTTTAAATAGTGTGTAGGCTATTCATTTCTAAAGATTAAAAAAAAAACAGTGAAAATCACAAAATCTGTGCCACCAGGGTGCAAAGTGAAGCGTCAATTGCTGCTGCAAGGACATACAGACAGATAAGTCGGTATGTTTTCTCTACATGAAGTGGGCTAACATTTTGTTTGTAATTTATCAAAGGACTCTAGCTAGTGGCTCTTTGGTTACCTCCACAGTTGCTCTGTTTTTTCTTTCTGCAATTAGACACACTATAGTCAGCATCTAGTCAGGGGACGCTCCTAGGGAAGCGAAATTCATCCTTTGCATTTAAACTATCCCTAAACCCACGCAGACACGAGGAGAACATGCAAACTCCACACAGAAAGGCCTGGGCAACCCGGTTTTGAACCCGCGACCTTCTTGCTGTGAGGGAACAGCGCTAACCACTGCACACACCGTGCCGTGGCAATAAATAGGCTACACCTCGATCTCAGCGGGACTGCATGATGAAGGCTCCATGAGAAAATACAAAATGTCAACACGTTGTTTCAACTCTACAAGTGATTGGGTTGGGCTTTTTACCCTCGTCTATAAATGTCCAAAAGACGAAAGCCTCCAACATTACAAGCTTTGAAACTGTGAGACCAGTCGACTGTACAGTAAAGATTAAGAGGTGTTGTCACCAGAACCTGATAAACGATGGAGGCAAAACATTTGATTCAATCCACCATCAGAGCGCTCATGTTCCTGGCAGGGGTCCTGGGAAACAACTGGCTGGCTATACGCTCCCTGCCAGGGCAGAAATCTGGCATCCACACCAACGAGGCCCTTTTCATCAACCTGGCTGTCTCCAACCTCATCACCAACTACCTGGTGGACCTGCCCGACACTGTGGCAGATTTCGCCGGACGCTGGTTCCTGGGGGAAGCCTTTTGTGGCGTGTTGCGTTTTTGTTCTGACCTCTCCGAGACCAGCAGCATCTACACGACCTTCTTCATCAGTGCTTTCTGGCACCAGAAGCTCGTCGGCTCCCTGAAACGGGGAGGCGCACCCGTGCGGATGGACAGCATGTGCTTGGTGGGCTGTCTGCTGGCTGGGAGCTGGACGGTGGCTGTGGTCTTCAGCATCCCGCACTTTTATTTTGCCACAGTGGAAGAGACAAATGAGAGCCAAAAAGACTGTGTGGATGTCTTCCCTAATGCAACCGCCAGGCAAACCTATGATATCTTTTATTTAACCTTGGCTAATGCTCTCCCTATTGCTGGGATTGTATTTGCCAGTGTCCAGATTGTCACCACTCTGCTCCAAAGCCAGCGATGCATACGGAGCCATAACTCTTACCCTACCAAGGACGAAAACAAGAGTAGGCCTATTAAAATCCAGAAGCATGACACATCATTCGGCACGGTTTCTGCAGGCACCTCAAAAGATGTCAAAGACTCTGCATCCCCAACCCTCATTTACACGGGCGTGCCTGCTTCTCCCTGTCCAAATGGAGGGCTGTCAGGTCACTGCTCCAACAGGGAAACAAACACAGGCCGCAGAGCTGGAGCTCCACCAAGTCTTTCAAGGCCCAGCCAGATGCCAGCTAAGCCCAGTCCGAGCTCAAGCTCTCAGGTGAGGGCAGCCAAGAGTGTGGTGGCTGTAGCCAGCGTGTTCCTTGTCTGCTGGCTGACTCATCTGCTACTGCGCATTTCCAGCAACATCCACACCTCGCCAATAGTGCTGGAGGTGGCCGACTATGTTGCGGCCTCCTACACCTGCATCATCCCCTACTTACTACTGCACGGAGTGAAAAAGCTCTCTTGCTCATGCAGAAGGTAGACGTGTACGTCACATCCAGTTTTTACTTCTGGACTCAATTCGTGTTTATGGAACCTATGTCTGGTTTGGGAAGACCTTGTGTCTCTGATCCTCACTGAACGCTTTCTCTAATCTCAATTTCAACATCCTAATTTATCACAGTTAGCCCTTTGATAAATAAAAGCATCTATTACCGTTATAGAAAACTGTGGAAGAGATGGAGATGAGCACATGAGCTTCCATTAGGAGCTAACCTCTCTGATCATTCCAAGTTTTTTTTTTTTGTAGTAGGCTACTTTAAAATAATAAGTAATTTGTTTCATCGATCTATTTATTCTCGAACTATTCTGATAATCAGTTTAGCACAAATATAACATTCCCTGGTTTAACCTTTCCAGCTGTGATGGAAAATTGAGGATTTCTGGTATATATCTTAAGACGTTAAGGCTCCACGATTAAAATAATCATTAGTTCCAGCCCTTTATTACTAATCACCTTGAACAGTCTGCTGCTTCTGGTGTCTGTTCTCCAAAGCTCTAAGTTTAAAAAAAGGCTGCAGCAGGCCCATCTCCCCCCTTACACATACTTTGTGAAGTCCAGGTCAACTCTGAAGCTTTGTTACATCTTCAGGACGTTTTCAGTGTTGAGACTGAAGACTAAACGTGGCGGGTTTTTACTGTCAGGGCTATAACACAGCTGTAATGGCCTGCCCACTGATCTCAGACAGACAGTCAGTAGGCCTATCATCTTTTAAATATTGTGTTGAATTCCATTCACTGGGATTACAAATAGTTGTAATATATTTTGTTGCTTTATACCTTATATTATCGCTTGTTCAGTCTTTTACCTCTGTGAAACACCTTGTGAGCGTATTTGTAAAAAGCTGTGTAACAATATTTCCAAAGCAAACAAATGTAAAAGGTTGGAATATAATAATATATTGTTGCTGCTCACGCTGCAGATTCTAAAAGCACAACTCTAAATTTCTTCTAGCTACTTGTGCACAAAGATGCTTAGTCACAATAGACTGATAGATTTTTATTCATTTGCTTCATAAATTTTACTGCATTTCTTGTTAAAACAGTATGTGTGATGGAGTTATTCTCAATGACATTATGTCACTACTTAGTTTGATTTGATGAAAGGGGCGGGACTGTTCACACTGATTGTATTATTAGTTGCCTTCCCACCTGGTAAACATAATTTATGGTATAATCTATTGGCACTTATGAGTGAACTGACTCACTGCATCATTAAGTGAGAAATTAACCCAGGATCTGGTGAAAATAATGAGTGCATGGCTATTACAGAAAGACCTTTAGCAATTACTGCCCTGTTGGTGATGACTGTAAGATACCCTGAGAGCCAGTTTTAATTAAAGATAATTGTGTAAACAAAAACAGTGATGACATGTAGTCCATTATTGGATGCCATCTGCAGTGTCACATGATGAACCCACAGAAATTTAATCCTCCTTTCCACTTGTAATTATGCCTAAGAACATGAGTTTGTTTGTTCACAGGTAACAACTAGGTTCGTGAGTGTTTTCAAAACATCCTCACACACAAAAGCAATGACAAGTGTCGTTTCTTTATAAAAATGTTTTATGTATTTTTTTCTAAATGCAGACCAAAGTTTCCAGTGTAGCACTGTGAACTGCACCATGTTAAAAAGAAGTTGTTCTACATTCTAAACAATCAAAAAAGCACTCATACAGCACGTCACTGTTCAATTTATCAGCCAAGCTGACAAAATGCTCAGTTAATAATACACAAGGAAAAAAAGTTTAGGTGTGTGTACGACCTTTGGCAGAAGAGATGACATTATGGCCAAGTTATGTACATAATTACAACATCCAACACTTAACGGTTTGGTTGGAGTCAAATGTAAAACAATCAAAATGATTCCCCTGTGATCAAAAGGCTTTAGTCAGATATATTTACCAAGTCATAAGAAAAATCAATAAGTACATTTTCTATATATGAAAACTAACCTGCAAAAATCAGATTTCATTTTTAAGAACACGGGTAACTTAAATATCTTGCAATTTTTAGATATCTGACACAGCTACTTGCACACAATGCAAATAACCAACAGTGTCTTGCTTTCCAAAGGTTTGTTTCAGCATTGTGTTTAGACTTCTAACAAAAATGTATTAAATAAGTTATAAAACTCGTCTCTTCTGTCTCATCTTTATCAGAAGACTTTACCATCACCTGCTCCCACAGTCCCTTAACAACAAGTACTTGCCAGGCTGTAACAGAGTGAAGACTGAGAAGAGCCTAACTATGTGGAATACAAACATCATGTTGTTCGAGCTGATCATGTAATCATGCTTTTAAATCAGTTGTTTAATTAAGGCCAACAGTGCAAGATCCAGAGGTCACCTGTCCCTTGTCCTGCGAAGAACATTATTAGTAACGTCAGTGGAGTTTCTCCAGCTTTGCCTGCAGTGACTTGAAGTTGCCGATGGTTTGTTGAAGGGCCGAGTTTGGGCTCAGCGACTGCAGCTCCACAAGGTATCCACAGATGTTGTCAAGACACACGTTAGTGAATCGGCGTCTGAAATGGTGGAGAGAAAAAACAAGCTGTTAAACCAAGTTTACTGCGGGTTTATTTTGAGAGTTTCAGTAACACACTAGGTATGTTGCTGACGCTTACATGAAGCTGATTTAGTCAAATAAAGTGGGCTCACTGAGCTGTAGTAGAGGGAGAGTTACACAAAGGGAGATTTGTACAAACAAACAAACAAAAAAAAAAAAGCTGTAACTTTTGGCTCAGGCTGCTGAAGTCTCATTTTCGCTACAGATAAACTTTTGAAAGAATAAAGACTGTGCATTTCTTTACAGCCAATATGGACGGGAGGACCTATTAATAAACCAACCAAAAAAGAAACCCCTGCAACAAGTAGTTCTCACACAAAGGTATCTGACCATAACATACAACAAACAATAAGAATCATGCATGGACAAACATCAGTGGGCATTTAAAGTTAACAGTTTTATGTCTGTCTAATGTTTCTTTAACTGCCTGACTGCACACAAGTGATTGACAGACATGTGTTGCCTAGAAACGGCAAAAATTCCTCTCGCTGCAAAGAAATATCCTCCAAGTGTGATCAAGAGCTATTTTTCCCCAATGGTAACAATTTTGCGGTTCTCACTGGAGATATTGTTTTTCAAAATGTTCATCACGTTAACCGTTTTTAGCATTGTTCCTCCTGTGTAGACAGTGGAAGGTTTAATCCAACACCACTGTTTGTGATTACACTGTCACAGGATTTCATCTAGAGCAGCTTACAATAAAGTGAGCAAGTAGGGGGAGGTTCGTGCCTCATGGAGACTTTGGCTGGACACAGCTTTCATTTTCACAGGGATTTTAACCAGGGGATCACAGTTAATGTCTCTGTAAACACCAGGCCAACACTGCAGTGCCCACTACAGGCCAGCAGCTGAACAGCATCTCAGACAGTGATTACCTGTCATAGGTTGGTACTCTGCTGGGATCATCCACATATCCTGAAAGCAGCACGTGGATACACTCCACTAAATGGAGAGGTTTCCTCAGCCGCTGCCAACAGGGATCCTACAGGCGAGACACAATGGGGCAGGTTATGAGATTTAAGTTGAGAGATTTAAGTGCTACTTATAATCATGCAAGTCAATTTGAGCAAAACTGAAAAAGTGATGTTTTCAAACATGATATTTAATCTGAAGCATGTACCCGAGTTTTGAAGAGTTGGTCATAGACCTCCAGAAGACGCGGCAATTGTACTCCAATTTCCTGCATGGTGGAGGTGACGAAGCCCACGTCCCAGTTCAGTCGGCACACCTCCTGCTCTAGAAACTTTACTAGGAACTCTACAATCACACGACACACCAGCACTTGGTTAGCATTGCATACTCAGCAATGTGTTAATTACTGGGGAAAATGTGTGTTGCGTTTGACATATATGATTCTGTGCATGCGTGCGAGTACCAAGAATATATATAAAATTGATCCTCGTCTCCACAGAGAAGACGGGTTTGAACAGGCTGGTTGTAATGGGAGGATAATTAAGCCTATCACCTAGAGCACCACCCTGCAGACCTGTACCACAGAGACACTGACATAAATGATGCAAAGGGGAAGTCTAATTATATTATAGAAAACAGCAAGGTGGAAATTTCCAGCAAGAGAAAAAAACTGAACATAATTATTGTGTGACTGTGAAATCTTACCCAGAGGGAAATATCTTGGTGTTCCAGCATAAATCTTTCCCAGTGATACCAGTTTCAAACTGAGAGATCTCATCCTGTCTGCTGGACTCATGGCCACGGTGTCTCCCAGTTCTAGACAAGACAAACCAATCATCACTGACACTAACATCACACACGGCATGGGAAGGGCACTTTTAAAAAGGTTTGGCCCGGGCTAAATGTTTGAGGTGTTGACATTTCAGCTTGCCTCTCTCCATGATCTCCTGCCACAGTGAGTGCACCAGGATTGGGTCAGAGTGTCCTGCGCAGTGAATGATGGCCAGCTTGCACTCGGACAATTTGAAATGGTCAGCAAACTCGCCATAGAGCTATATGAGAGAGCATAATTCAGCATTTACAAGCATTTCCCATTCACTGAAAATAAAACACTTTATAATCGGCAACTCTTGCTCATCTTTGTTCTACTGCTGCATCTTACCTTGGTGATGTCCATGAGCTCAGAGTCCAACTGAGAGATGACGTTCTTCACTGAGGGATGATGGGAGTACTGTCTGATCAGAGTGTCCTGAATCTGTACTTGGATGCGCACCAGCTGGGAAGGGGAACAAGACACAGAAAGTCAGTAGTTACAACGCTAGTTTCATAGATGGAGTACACCCTAGATTTTTTTTTCACCATGATCACCACTGCATATATACCTCCATCTTCTCCTCCAGCTCGTGAAGGAACTCTCCATCAGATGCCTGAGCGGAGATACAGGAAGAACTCTTAGCAGACAAGATGGCTCGGGCGATATACTCCAAACGCTGCTTCAATGAGATCTCAGTGCTGCAGACAAATAATTAGGTACTGTTTTTTTATCATGTCATCACTTAAAAAAGAAAAAATAAGGAGTTGTCGTCCATGTGGTGTATGCGTATATGTGGTAACCAGGTTTGCTGAACAGAATGAAACTTATTATTCAGTCAGTGTGTCCAACCCTGTGCATGTCAGCGAGACGGGCCAGTACATTAGCTGCCTTGCCAAAGTTACGGTTCTTTTCGTAGTAGCGCCACAACAGGTCCATATTGTACACCTTACTCTGGTCCTGCTTGATCATATGCATCAGATGTTCCTCCAGGTATGGAGAATTCACCTGAACAGAGTACAAATAAAAAAGGACAGCGATCAGACAGATGACAAGTAATCATACTAACAATGCTGACAGACACATGTTTACTTTGGATATACCCAGGGCTATAGGCATATACAAAAGAAAAAATACTGCAAGGATCCAGGTAAAACATGGATAATAAAGATGTTCACTGTATTCCAACTGCTATTTTATTTCCTCCTTTTTCACATTTACTATAAACACATGTAAAGTGTTTCAATTCATCAGAAAACACACTAATCTGTGGGTGTGTGGGGTAATAAAATCTGGATCTGAATATCACTAACTGATGTACTCATTTACAAAATCTGGGTATTCATTAAAATACGGAAAAAAATTAGATAAGCCTGGATATACAATATGCACAAATAGCAACTACATTAAGATGCAAGTTTCAAGTAAGACCTGGACACACTACCTGTAGCAGCTTGTCAGTCAGGTCAGCCTGAATCAGCCAGTTGTACAAAGCGATGTGAAACAGCTCATCCTGAGACCTCTGGGCCAGACCGAGTATCTGCTCAAACTACAGGGAACAACATAGTTTCATTAATAATGCTGATCATGTACACCGCTGTGGCAAGAAATAAGCATCAACTGCACCATTCTTTCTCACATGAGCAGTAGCTTCTTCGTTGCTGAGCATGTTAGGGTCAGAGGTCATGACAGGAGGCCCTGGCTGCTTAGGGACGCTGGGGGACTGAGGCGCAGCTTTGCTCTGGTTCACCAGCTCCTGCATGGTGTCTGTGATGCACTTATAACATGAAAGTCTGGAACAGAGAAGGGAGGGTTGACAAAATGTCAGTGTCACAATTGGCTACAACAGCAAGCAATTCAATTTTTGTACTACTTCTTTGTTGTGTTACCTTTCCTGGAAGGCCTGCTGTCCCACTCTGTCGTCCTCAGGTTCTCCGTTCTTATAGAAGTGGGGTCCCAGTCTCTGCGGATCTTTCTTGTCTGCTGCCGAGAGGCACAACTCAAGGACTCCCTCGTAGAAACGCACTGAGACAGTTCAATATTATTTGTGTCAAACAATAAATAACAGCATTATTTAAACATATCAACTACACAGAGAGAGGAAGTACAGGTTTTGTGTATCCCTACCTTGCCTGTACTGGGAGCAGACCAGCGGCAGGTCTGTGTGTTGGCTGATCTGCTGATAGAGACGTAGAGACTCCCTCAGTGTTCTCTCTTTATCTGCTTTATTCTGAATCTGCTTAGAGCTCTGCAGCAACTCATTAGCCTAAGTGGGAGACAAAAGTAACAAATTCAGTATTAAGACACATTAATCAATGTGGGTGAATCAATACCTTTTAATGCCCCTTAAGATTGCTAGAAATGTAAAAGCACCAAGACATCAGTAAAACATACACATTGCACTCCCCTGAGGCTGTAATAAAGACCAACACATTTAACTCCATATAGTACCTTTCAAGGTCTTAAGTAAAAAAATGTTCAAGAACCCAAAAACACCATGTTTGTGTATATGTACCTTGGAGCAGACGTTGTCATCACTGCTGTAAAGCAAGGGACAGATGTCCCGCAGGTGATTGCTGATGGCATCCACAGACGCATTATCTTTGATGTAGACATTAATGAGTGCTGTGATGAGCGCCCCAGACAGCTCCTTGCCCCGTATCACTACATCCATAAAGCTTGCTCCTTTCATCTGCTCTTGAAACTCCTACAAAACATATTTGGAAGAAAAAAAAAAACAAAAACAGCAGAGTGAGCAATGAGTGCTCCAGGAACAATGGAGAGCTCACATTGTACACCAGGTTTTTGGCTGAAAAACACATTACATTCAGGAAAGCATGTGGATGAATACTGCAGTGATGATGTATGAGCATCTGCAGGAGAAGTGTTTGTGCACACATGTACCTTTGGTAGCTCTGACATAATGAGGCTGAACTGATGATCACAGAGAAGCTTCCAGAGGGCCAGAGTCTGATAGGAGCGATACACTAACTGCTGGATTCCCTGCAGGGACACTTTCTCATAGACCTGAGCTTTGGCTGGATTAAGAGACGAAAACACAAAAAGACAGAGTTAAAGGAATTTGAAGGAAGAAACCGTGACGAGTGAAGTAAATAACTTTTTCTTATTTTGTTGGTACATCAAAGTTCCACATTCACTCTATTAATGTTGAATAAGATTCATAACTCACTGTGGTATTTCCTCTGGAGTTCCTGCTGTACCTGCTGAGAGCTGGCTCCGTCAGGACGCATAAATCCCAGCAGCCTTTGCTGCAGGTTGGCAGGGGAGCTGAAACTAAAAGGGAGCAGAACAGATGTTATTCAGGAGGGATGGGAAACAAGACTCATTTACAGTTTTTGCGGATCTGGATCCAGTTTTGCATGTTCCACCTTCATGTAGGAAATATCAGTAAGTCAGTATGAATTTGAGAAGGTCTTCATCATTAATATACAGCTTTAATTTCTTTCTCATTTGGTCTGATCAGCCCAGTGTTTGTACACAGCCAAACCACTGACATCACAGCAAGTATTTTGCCGTTGATGATGAAAAAAAACAAAAAAAACCCCACACACACACTGATCGCCGAGCACTGGAGCAGCAGCTGTCTGTTGATTAAACTCTTTAATTTGTAGCTAGTTATGTTCTGATCAGGAAAGGTGCGTGTGGAGGACCAACAAAAATTTTAAGGCACAAACACACAGATTAGTTCAGTGTAAAACTAAGGCACCATCCACTACTGCATTTTTTAATTAAAACTGAGACCTTTTGCTACATCTGCACTTCCTGTCCAGACTAAAACGACGAAAAGGATGACCTAAAACAGAGAAGTTTGGAAACGCTGCTGACCCCATTTTGCGTGTCAAAACTCAAGAGGGCGTTTAGGTGAAGACGGGCAAAAACGGAGGACTTTAGAAACAATGACGCAGACGCTCACGCTCGGCCCTCTGATTGGGTCTTATAAGTCGTGCAAAGCAGAAACACGATGCTACTAACAGAGTTTTTCAGTTGGTATTTTTATTAAAATATTCTGTACCGTGCAAATAACACTTATCTGCCTACACTTGTAGGCTACTGCATGTTGCAGAGTTTACTTTTCAATGACTCCCAGTCTGTTTTCCGCCGTCACAGTCCAGTGTTACATTCAGTACCAATCCCAGCTCGTTATTGGTGCATCCAAAACAAATATGGTCCGATTGTTCATCTGCATTTCTTTATTCTTTCGCCAAATCTTCTGTAACTATGGAATAGACATCTGCTTCATGTTTACACCGGCACGCGCATGCCGGGTGTACCTGAACGGCCAATAAATGTGCGTTTTCAGTCGTTTTATTGTAGATGGAGATCAACTCTGATACGCAGCTAAAACGCTGGTGTGGACACAGATCATATTCGTTTTAATTCTCCGTTTGTAAACTAAAACGGAGTTGTGTGGATGGGTTAGCAAGCAAAGGTGGAGGACTTACCTTGCAGCACCGAGAGAGGATGGACTGAACTGAGAGTTTTTATCAAGAAACTCCTGCAAACCGGAGAGCTCCAGAAGTACTGACTCCAGATCAAACAAACAAACGCTGCTTTCCAACTGTGGGGGCAACAGATAACAGTGTTAACCAACCACAACCTGCATTACGTAAGAACGTACAATCACTATTAAACCATTCAATAAATGTCTGGTACCTGTGTGATACTTACAATACTGACAGTCTGATTTCCATTGCTTATGGTTTTCTCAACAGCGAGGCTGCCATCCCAAATATTTCTATATAGTGACATCAGTAGGAAACAGGAGAGAAAGACATGTTTAGACATTATCACCATCACACGTCAGCATCCACATACTTCTGACTAAAGACCCACACATTTCAACTCTTGTCCAAAATGTGTCAATATGACAAATGATTTACATACCCAAGAATGCGAGCGAAGTAGACACAGATGCCGTTGTGCTTCCCTGAGAAAATCACCTCAGGGCCAGCTGACATGGGTGTGATGGGGACAGACCCAGAGTGCATTGGTGTGAAAGGTGTGGCCAAAGCTGGAGGCACTATACCTGGGGGGTGGGGTGGGGGCAACAAACATGACAAATATCTGCACATTTATTTTATGATAAGATTATCAAAAGTGATGTTTGAAATGTTTTAATATTACATTTTGTTTACCTGACTAATCAAATTCTTGCAGACATAATGTAATGTGTGTATGAGGCTTTACAGAATGCCACAGGCTGCCAGGTTTAGTCTTTATCTATATAAACCCCCACCAACGCCACCTCCAAGCCAGGTGGACAGTATTTACTTATTCACCTGGTGCTGGAGAGCTCATCACGGGGCCAACTGTACTGGGAGATGTCATGGCTGCTGGAAATCTCATTTGTGCTTCTCCTCCGTATCTGATCACAACAAGAACAGAGAAACCATTTTTAGTTTGTGTACAGCGTGTGTATGTGTAAATCTGTGCATGTATACATAATGTGGTCTGACCTGAAGAAGGCTCTGGTGGCCCACTGTGAAACCTCTCTGTCACAAGCAGCGCTGGAACAAGCCAGGATCAGAGCTGTGGCACAAGCCTGCTCCTCCTGCACAGAACAGATTAACAACTCAAATACATACTGTGTGTGTTTAACATGCCTGCACACTGATCTAAGGCTGCATGCCCTAATCCTGTGTGAAGGGTATCATGCAGGCTGCCGGCTCACTGTGTGTAGCCTAAAACCATGCATGTGTGTCGTGCTCAGGTTGAAGGCTACAGGCCATGATAAAGGGGATTATAAAATATTAGAAATTAAAATTGGGCTTCGTACCCTGTGCAGTTTGAAGAAGCGTTCAACCTCTTCACTTTCTCCCCCAGCACAGCTCACCAGCAGGTGACGGAGCTGGTCAACTGGACGCAGTTTTTGGAAGATATAACTCCCCTACAGGACAGCAAGGTGTCTACACTTAGTATACAACTTTAAGACATCATTTTGTCACACTACAACAAGACTGAGCACTACATATGTAACAGCAGTTTTAACCTTTGCGGATAGAAGGACAAACTTCTGCGGAGGGATATTGTGCTGCTGGACCACCACAGGTGAATCAGTGATGGGGATCTGATCCTTGTTCAGGGGAGTAGAAATCTTGGTTGGTCTCTCTTCATTAAGAGCACAAAGAGCCCAAGAGTGTCCATCTACATTAGACATCATCTGCAATAGAACACAGACAAAGAGAGAATCCAGATCATATTGTAGGAGTTTAATTAACCTGTGTATCCTGGATCTTAGGTAGTAAAACAAGCGGTTATCTGACTAAAGAAATGTCAGCCGAAGGTTTAATATTTCTGAAAATGCCCACGTATACACATGCTCCACTATAGAGGAGCAACCACTGGTAGTAAACACATAAAATTTGAATTAATTTATTCTATGTTTGTTATGTGCCAACCTGTGTCTCCATCAAGGGTTTCTTGAAGGGGAAAGAGTCATGGTTGATGCACCACAGAATATCACTGTCCTCGGTCTCAGAAGCAGCCATTAACAGAACACCTGCAAGATTCAAACAATGAAAAGACAAAATTGAAGTACAGGCGGATCTGGATTCTGGCCACTGGTGGCCCTGGGCCTGTATGCCAGTGAGATGAACACAGCAATAAAAGGTTAACAAAACTAAACAAAACAATGATGAGTTTGACTACCATTGGATTGTTCTGGTAAAGAATAGCAGAAAAATTTGTTTTACCTTTGCTGTGTAGAGCCTTGTGGACCTTTGCAGGTTTCTGCAGGGTCGAAGATGCAGAAAACCCTGGTGGCAGACGGACATGGACCAAAGCTAGCAGGCTAGGTCGAACTGCCACATGCTTCTGGTGTGGAGGGGCAAAATGTGTGGTGCTGAAGTAGAGCCGCACACCTACAGAAACAGATTATGTACAGGCACAAATAATGTATAAGCATTTCATATTACCCTACACATCTACTATTTTTGCTCATCTTCACTACTGCCCTGTAAGCTTTACCTGTATGCGTGACAGCAAGCAGGTGACAGTCTGAGGACTCAGATCTGTCAATCACAGAGATCTGGACAATAGGTTTAAAGACAGAACGATCAATTGTCCTGCAAAGGAAGGAGAGTTTTCAAAGAGACAAAAAACAAAAACATGTGAGGAGCATGACAAATCACAGATGTGAAAGAAACATGTGTGAAGTTCAACAAACCCGGACATACCTCGCTATGTTTCCAGCAGCAGCCACAATGGAGTTCTGTGACATGGTTGCCACACGACTCATCCCCTGCCCATCAGCACCCAGGTCATACACCTAAACAGACAAATTGTTTATTATTTTATTTATACCAACAACCACCACAGAATTGTTAGTTTCTCAGCTGATCCAAAAAAGTCATTTGTGAGAAAAATTGACTAAACGTCATACCTGCAGGACACCTTTCTCGGAACGTGTGAACAGTGTGTTGCGGGAGTTGTCAATAGCAATCTGCACAATGGGGTCTGTGGAGCACAAGGAAGACGAAAGATTAAAGTGAAGTTTCATGACATCGAGGACATCTTTCACTCCACGTGGAAATGCGTCCCAGTCCTTACCGTCTTCAGAGAAGGAGAACTGAAGCACAGAGGGGACGAGGAACGACAGAGCGCTTTTGGAGTGGTTGATTTTTCTGCAGCGCTGGCTCAGCCAACCAGCCTCAGCCTGGTAAGCGATCTCATAGAGGCAGCCGTCTTTTCCCGCCATAAAGATGCGTCCCAGGTCTGTGGAGGTGATGGACAGGATGTAGGTGTTGTCCGTGGGGATTGAGAAGAGGGGGTCTGGTAGCAGCTGCATCCCACCGGACATGCTGTCATTCAGCCCTACAACAAAGGCGAGAGGGAGACAAGGATGACCCAGATAAACCAATACAGGTACACAAGGATATTAATAGCAATGTTGTCAACAAAACATAGCAGGAACATTAGATATGACACCTCAGTATCTCACCTTCATGTCCGTACAGGTACCATATTGATTAATTACAGCATTTATCTATGTACTGATTCAGTTTTTCTCTAAAAGGGATATAGTCACAATATAACAAGGTCTACGGAAAGCAAATGTCCTTATCTTGCACATTAGGGATGAAACGATTACCGGTTTAACGGTAAACCATGGTAAAATTCCCGACGGTTATTATTACCATACACATTTTACGTGGGTTTGTTTGGGTCAATGACAACACGGCGGAGATGTTTCAGTCACTCTGAAATCCGGTCGTATTAGTTTTTTGAGAGTTCTGAGGGAAACTTGATTAAAGAAAATAACCTTATAGTGAACACAGGGTGAGTTAACTTTTAGCTATGGTTTGTCTCTCTGACTTGCTAACAGCGTGTAAACTGAAGCTCTCAGTGTTGCTGCTCTTGTAAAATCGCTACACGTTGTTCTGTTGCTGTGTGCGTCGTGCGTCGGCAGAGTCTGTTCGTCCACTGCACATGATAACACATTACGCAGTTCAGTCAACCAACCAGCATATCTAGAAACGCTACAGACTGCTCTGTATTTATGTCAGTTTTTGGTCTCATTACATTTGTTTTCATGTAATTGTCCACGGGGTCATTGTATTACGTATATAATATAAAATCTTGATAATGCACACTTAGACGACTTTTATATGTTTACAAAAAGGTATTTGCTGTTATTTTATTTTTTATGCAAACAAAATGGCAATTGTATTTGTAGTTTTCAATATAAAACTTGTTGAAATGGTTTCAGTGTGTGGATCAGTACATTTGAATCTTTTTTGGCACATTTTTACAATACCGTGATAATACTGATAACTGATAATTTTGGTCACTATAATCGTGATATGAAATTTTCATACCGTTTCATCCCCATTGCACATATGCCTAGCTTATGAATATCTGAATATCTGGCGCTTGTTTCTACAAATTTGACTACCTAAGTGGCAGCGTATTTAGCTTATGCCTGCAAGATGCCATGTTTTAGCAGCATTAAAGCAGTTAGACATTTTTTACTGCAGCATGACTGTCTTATTACAGGGTTCCCCAGAGGACTCAGGACAATGGGTTAAACTCTTGAAGCTGAAATTTAAATTAATGTGAAAACAGAGATGCTTCATGAGAATATTCCTCTCTGGCATGAAATAGGGCTGGATTTTCCTCAATAACAATACAACAAATGTTCAATAAATGTTTGGCTTAATTCATTTGAATCATGAACAAATAAGCACTTCATTTTTCTATTCAGATATTTTTGTTGAGGAAAAGGGACTGAATAAAAGAATTTATTTTACTTATGCATATTTGTTGAAAAAAGATTTTATCATAATTGTTTTGAATGTTCTGACTCAGATTTGTTAAGTGATCCACTGTTTGTTCTGACCATAAAGAAAAAGTTTAAAACCACAGTTAACCATCTGGTTTCTTCAACTTTCATTCAGGAGCAGAAAATCTTGCTTTAAACTTTAGAGAAATTATGATTTCACATTAATCGTGATAATTATAAATATTGAATGATATGACATTTTTGGCCACCATACATGAACATAATCAGAGGCCACAGGAAACAACTCAAAGGCAGAGTCACTGTGACAGAGTTGTAGGAAGGACTCACCGGCCTGGCTCTTGGGGAAGCTCAGCCCGAGGATCACTACATCCACAGATGTGGCCAATACTAAGAGGTAGTGAATGTGTGGCTGTAAAATCCCTGAGAAGAAAAACACAACTTGTAAACATTGCTCAGATAAAACATTTAAGATCAATGCTGAGTGTAAGTGTTTACACATACCTTGCTTTGGTTTTACAAGGCCCACTGCTAGAATGGTTTCAATAAGGCCATCAAAATAAGCCACATCTCCTCTGCAAAGAATATAGCATATAAAAATTTATGAACTGTCTTCACTTATCATGAACACTGTCATTCAGTCCCATATAAGCCGATTGTACTCACCCATCTTCATAATTCCACATAAAGATGTCATTGTCAATAGTCAGCCATGCTCGACAGATCTCAGGAAAAACTCCCATCATGCAGTTACATTGCATATCTGTAAAACGGTTAAGTTGAAACTCAAATTCAAAACAAAGCAAAAGCAATCAACGTAACATTGTTGCTGTATGTCTGATGGAAATCTTTGGGTCCATATTTAAGCTTGGGCTTAGCTTTTCCGGAACGACCAAAAGGATACGACTGAACTGCTCCACCAGCTCCGGCGGCAGAGGGACCCGGCGGACTGCACTGAGCTCCGGGAGATTGGGCACACTGAGTAGACCCGGTCCCTGTAGGGGGTAGTCCATGTCTGACACTCCAGAGAGCGACGGCATATCTATCAACACAATTAACAACATCAATAAATCTGATTATGCACTATCCCCAGACCACATTTCATACCCTGATCACAATACATTTCTCCTGTATACTAACATATTCCATCATAGAGCAAACAGCGTAAAAAAAAGTCAAGAGACAAATTTTGGGACCTCATGATATATATCTGTTGAAGTATGTTAACATTGGATAGAGCTCTCGTTAACCATTTTCAATATTCATCTAGTTATGCCATTTATACAACTTATTGCTTTTATCATAACTCTATTTTGGATGGGATATGGAGGAAAGGATATCTGGTGGCCTGTTTTTGATCCATGCCAACATAAGTTTCCAGCTGTGCTAGGAAACTGGTATGTTTAAGAGGGAAACTTTCTAACAGCCATAAATCAGTGTGACACAGGTGTACACAGTGGATGCCTCATTCCTGTAAATAAATCTGGTTAGCGTTTGGTCTATAGTTGAGTGAAGAACTGATATAATATCACTGTCTCGTTATGAGGTGTTAAGTGGAAAATGCCACAAAATATTTTGATATAGCTGTTTTTTTTATAAGCCTCATCACAATACTTTGTCTGTGAACGATGTCTGTTGATGCAGTTTAATTAAATGGTACTTGGCACAGGATCATTCCCCAAATCGTTCTTATGTTGTGCTTCTATCTGTGTGTAAACAATCTTTGAAAGCACAGGTAGTTTTTTCTGTATACAAGTGTGGGTCAAAACATATATATTTTCTTTCATCAACAACATCGTCCCACCTTTGTAACGTAACAGCCCTAGTTTAAATAGAAACACTTTGGTTTGGTACCCACGCATATGTCTTTCTCTCCACATGACTTACTGTGAGAGGGGACGCTGAGCAGCTCCGACAGGTCAGGAAAGCAGCGGTCATCCTGCAGGTGTCTGTCAATCAGCCGGGCAGAGTTTTCCAGCGCTTCTGCGAGTGCAGCTGCGGGGCTGCTGGGTCCAGCGCTGGAAGGCATGGTTGGGCTACCACCGCTAACTTATCTACAGATAAAGTGTTAGCAAAGTTAGCCGAGGTGGCATACGTGAATAATGGAAAGACATAACATTACTGCAAACCTCACAACAGCAAGTGAAATGTTTCTGTGATCCCGTGCTAGCTAATGTTGGCAAGCTGGTAGAAAGCTGTAATGTTAGCAGACCGCTAGCATTAAATTCATATTATTTAGCATGCAAGCTACATGCTAGCTAAGTGTGAAATAAAGTGTTTCAAACTGAACTCGTTGCTTTACCCGACTGAAAAGATTCCGCGTGATACTGAGTTATTTGGCTAAGAAGGTTTGTTCGCCAGGTCAGCGTCAAAATTTAAACAGATACATCTAACATACACAAAACTAGCAGCCCGCCAACCTCATGCACAGCGGCTGAGGTGAAAGGTTTTATTCCGGTGGACTATCTTCTTCTTCGTCGTCTCCTTAATTTTCTGCAGACTAGGCGAAATACAAAGTTATGCTGCCATCCACCGGCCAACGAAATGTTCTTGTTTGTTAAAATAATAAACACATATCTAAGACATACGTTATTTTGTTACAATTTGAATTGTTATTGTGCATTTTTTTCAGATCCCTGCAACTACAACAGAATGTTTTCAATCATCATGGCAAGATGATCTTTGCAGGGTTGCAGTGAGTAAAGACTATAGTAACCAGTAAATAAGATGTGGTATTTCTTCAGAGACAGGGGTAGACCTGTTATTCAGTCCATCCCCCTATGATTTGCTTCACTCTCCCTGATCTCGGTCACACAGGTGAGGGAGTCAAAGTACAGGCAAAAAGGATGAGCCCAATGACTTTGAAAATGATAAAAATACATATTTTGATGTCTGGGGGGAAAAAAGCACAAACAAGTAACAAAGACGTAAGAAAAATTTATTGCAGTATTTGTTCCACCAGAAGAGCAGGGGATCACTTTTTTCTTGCTCTGTGTTCTATAACATCAAAATCTATATTAAAAACAATATAACTTCCCCTGCATATAGGCACAGATACTGCACTGCTTTTAACATAAATAAATTATATCAAAGATACTCCATTACACAGTGTGGGTAAACAACAAACTGTTTAAAACAAGAACAAAAAAGAGAGTTAGAAGTTGTTGGAGCTCAGGTCAAGTGAATAAATCCATCTGGTGCTAGTTTAAACTCCAAAAACACTTTATTAAGAACATCATCAATACACTTTCCAACATTCAGTTTTGTGTTGTTGTTTTTTTACAGAATTATGTTCAGATATAAACATGTGTTTAGTTAAACTATGATACAGTGGGAGTAAAAATCAAACAACGAAGTTGCTGCACAACAGCGAAGGAACTCCCACACAATGTTTTCCCAAACATTTCCTTCTTGTGTTTTTCTTGTGTTTAACTTAAACATGTCTGTGTTTAAACAGACCAGTGTTCACAATACTTTCCCTCCACCAGGTCCTTAAATCTACAGAAGTTTCATCTTCTCTCTATAACATATCCACATGGGGGGAAGGGGTTCTGTCTGAGTATATTCAGCTGATTAACTCTTGGCCCCCTCCTTGGCAGCGTACAGCGCCCGTAATGTATGAGCCACTTTGTTCGTCAGCTTGTGTCCACTTGTCAGGGATATTTTCTTGTAAATTATGTCCGACTCCTTGATAGTGTCAACCCAAGGCACCTTTTTGCGACCGTCCCGTTTCTTTGCCACAGCCCAGGGCCCAGTGTAAGATCCAGTCATCCAGTGTATACTGTAGCCATTTTTGGTCTTCTGGATGACCCTGGCAATCTGCGGTCTGTCTTTGTATTTGGGACGACATATGGCAACGACGTCCATGGCCTCCACTTTCTCACTCATGCGACCTGAATCCTCTGCGGTATCCCTGCCTTTCCTTGGTTTCTGCTGTGGACAGAAGAAGCAGTGTGTGTCCGACATGAACAAACTTTTTTTTTTCTTTTACACAGGAAGCTTAATGGATTTCTTAATGTTTGAACAGTAGCTGCAACAGAAAAGAGTTGATCTGCTCTTTGTACCCCTGAGGTTACAGGCATTAGATCATACTATGTCATATTGATATACAGTATATATTTAAACAGGGTAAAACTTTCTTATAACCCTAGTTGAGTGTACAGTGTAGCTATGTGAAACCTGTAATGTTGAGTCTATAAGACAAGAGTAAATTCTACTGTAATTTCTATGGTTTAAATAAAACGCCCCCCTTGTGACATGTCAAAATTACAAGGAATCCACACTTTCACAAAGCAATAATAAGTGACTAATGTCCAGTGTAAACTGTTTCTAATGACCAGTGTAAACTGAAATAGTTTGACAGCAGGAAAAGTTAACATGGAACTTCTACTACGGGTAATCTCTATTCTACTATATTCTTTAAATATCTTACCGCAGGAGTATCTTCATCCTCGCTGTCCTCATCATCTGTCTCCACTGGAGCAGTGTGATTATTGTGGTTGTGGTTCACAGGTTTTGGACCCCTCAGCAGTGAAGTAATGGCTTTGTTTCTGGCATTGGCAGTTGCTTCGCCCTCCTCGTCCTCTTCGTCACGATCCATGTGCTCCATCAGTACCTTGAACTAACAGATAAAAGCAGGCAGAACAATCAGTTAATAGTTTCTTGATGTGATTATTTGTAGCCAACAGTACTTTTCCCCTTAAATTTCCACCTAAAACGACAAACACTAAGTTTGGGCAAATGCAGCAACTGGCCAATGAAAACCTTGCACACATTTTATTCATTAATACACAAAGTTTACTTCAATTGTCAGACGCAGTGGGGAACTGCTCAGGATTTGCACTGTATGAAATTTAAGCTCAAGATTTTTTTTAGGAAGCATTAACTGGCAACCTAAAACATGACTATGACCTGCCACTATAATTGCCACGTAAATAAACTCATCATATAAACATTTTAGTGAATCCTTACATCCAAATACTGTTTCACAATATTCCTCTTGGTGTCGAAGCTGAGATCCATGTTGGTGATATCACTCTTCAGGTAATCCAGTGTCTGACGGGGGTTGAAGTGCACCTTAGATTTCCTGTTCACAGCCTTGTCATATATTTTGGCAGACTCCGTTGGGGAATATTTCTGGATTTTGCTGAAACGCACACAAAAACTATCATGAAAACAACTGCACTGCTAAGGAAGAGTGAATGAAATTTGCTGCCTGGCATGCCTGATGCAGCCTAACCTGTCTGAGAAGCCAAATAGATTCTTCAGATGTTGTTTTAGCACCAGCAGCAGCAGAATACCCTGTGAAGCACTGGCAAAGTCCAGCAGAGGGTTGGCATTTTCAGGTAGACGGTCCATCACCGCATCCTCATCTTCCATGTCAGAGTCAGAATCAGAAACCACTGATTTCTTTTGCCTGTGCACCACCTCATTGTCCTCATCACTGCTGCTGCTGCTGCTGCTGCTGCTGGACTTTCTACTGCTCTGCTCGCGGTCCTCATCTTCATCATCGTCATCAGAGCTGTCTTTCCTTCTCCGCTGCTTCTTCTTCTTCTTTTTTGTCTTCATTTTCTTTTGCTTTTGCTGCTGCTGTCTGGGCACTTTCCGTAAAGACTGCACAAAGAAAAAAACGACTCGAACTCAGACCAAATATACAGTGGATATATTACACAGTCTTGGATTTTTCTCTCATGATTAACAAAACAGCTAAGAGCAACAAGTCAAAGCAAACTAAGCTTCTCACCTCCTTGAAAGACTGGAGCAGGTTGCTACCGGAGACAGACAGAGTAATATCTATATGGTGCATGATGAAAAGAGGCTCCTCCTGGGTCTGGTAGGGGAAGCAGGCCAAGTTGTCTGCTATGAACAACAGCATGTTCACCTCTGTTTTCTGCAGGAGACAAAGTTTAAAACATCACTACTAAAACTAACTGCTCATGGCTGGCAATGAAGCTGCTTGTGTGGGCGTTTGGAGATAAACAAACCTACAAATCTACACACAGAGAAAGGAATCAGTCTGAGGGAGAGAGGTTAACTCACGGAGCTGTCGTCGAATAGGTTGAGCAGGGATATGAGGAAAGCCCGTCTATGTTGTCGGTTCCCACGGACCATAGTGTAGAGATGTGAGCAGAGAGCAGCGTCTGAGTCATCGGGACGGAAACCTCGAACCACTGCGCTTTTGGATCCATTTATGGCCTGTTGCACCTGATAAGACATCTTCAACCCTGCTACAGCCTTCATCTGGGAATTCACAGACAAAAAAAGAGCCAGCATGAATGGGGATAAAATAAAGTCCTTCCAATAAATAAGATTTTTGTGAAGCCTGTATTTTATTTAAAAAAATGTTTTTTTAAACTTTGAAGTCTCAGATCAAAGGTTTACTACAGTACATTACTAAATGTGCAGAGTATATTTTTTAAACTTTAATTTAGATGGCTATGTTTTTAATTTTTCTCTTCGGGCGTTAAATACATCTTTGTGCAATGCGTTACTTTAAGTTGGAGCTGTGAAGCAAAGTTTTCATTATTTGTAGCATTCGGCGTTCAAAGTAGCCTTTACTGTTCTCCAGTCATAACAAGATATACACACCACTGCCAACAGATAATGTCAAAGCAAAACATCTTATTTACACTTTGATTCACACACACTGATTGATCGTAATCCAGCGAGCCACTCACATGGATGAAGCCTGAATATTTCTTGTCAATCTCCACCAGCTGTTGATCGGCCTTGTTCTTCATGGTTGGCTCAGGGTCCGTTCCCATGGCAATCAAGTAGGGCACACACTAAAAGACAAGAGTACCTGCTCTGTGAACAGCTCATGACGCATTCAAGACAGCAGAAAATGTTGTCACAAGAGGTACTGTATATTTCAGTCTTGGTGATCCTGATCAGATTATGCTGGAGTGACACTGTGAACATACCTGTACAGGATGGATGAGGCCCTGGCTGAGAGTCAGCGTAATGACACTCAGGGCAAAGTGCCGAACGGTGGACTGTGAGTGGAAGAAGGACTCCAGCACCTGCTTCAGGTAAATCTGCATTATGGAGCTGCTCATGCCCGATGAGATGTCCCCCATTTCTTTCAGATCCTCCTGTTTGGCTTGGTTCTTCCCTGAATAAAAAAAAAGCATCAGCTCAATCAGTCTAAGGATGTTCCACATGATTGACATGCTCAATGTGGGTTATAACTAAACATACTGTGATCATCGTAGGCATCTCAGTAACAGAGACCAAAAGATGGAATTGATAAACTCACATTCACGATCAGCCTCCTGCATTCGAGAGTCCTCCTCTTGCAGGTATGTCTGCAGGTTTTTTAGCACCTGGATCTTCAGACTGACCAAACTGCTTTCATCTGAAAGGGTGCTGTTATACAGAACCTTCACATCCTGCACAAACATGAGCTCTGGGTGCATGATGAACTGGAAGCCTTGAGACAAAGGAAATAGTTTAAATGCATTAGGAAAATAAAGTCAAAGGTCACAATAATACAGTATAAATACACTGATTACATCTTATGTTAGTCTAAGGTGAGGTGCACTATACCTAGACCTATGATGGCCTTGATCTGGACCTCCTCATCTTCATGTGTGGTGAAGTACAGCAGAAGCTCCAGCACTTTGTCCTTGATGACAATCTAAGAGACACGGAGGGGAGGGGGAGATAGCAAGTCAATCAAAACAGATTTGACAGTAGTGCTGCACGCACAGTTTCAGCTGATTGCTGGTGTTTACCTTGTTAGCACCCTTAAACTCCTCTTGGTCAAAATCAAAGTGTCGACAGAGAGCTCCGACAGTAAACAGCGAGCGCAGGAGAGTAGGTTTGTTAGCAGCCAGAGTGGAGCTGTTGGGGTCTTCTTGGTGCTGTGTCTTCAGTTTAGCCAGAGCTCCTATAAAATGGATGTGAAACGAGACAATGAGTAAAAAAAACGACAAGCCCTTTGTGCATGTTATTAAAATGTTGGTGTATTTTAGATTATTTTTCCAGCCTTTTCCATTTCAAGGTATATAAGAATTCTGGTGTAAGGAAATGTATGTTAGAGTACATATGCCTTACCATAGTAACGATTGAAACAAGCCCAAACAAACTTGTAGTTGTGTGTGACCTTGTTGACAACAGCCCCAAGACAGCTTACACAGTGTTGTACAACCTGAGAGGCAGACACAATGCTTAAATCAAACCTTGCACGCTCAGAGCTGTAGTTTCACATCCACATAGTTCATGTTTTTTGAGCTGTGAAAGCTGTAAGCTGTAAATTGCACTGACCGTCATGCCGTATTTGATGATGAGCTTCATCAGGTCTTCTTCTATGGTAGAGAGGAATGTCTCACTCGGTTGCTCCATCAGAGGCACGACCAGCTCCAGGATCTTTGCCACGTTACATATCACCATGAAGTCATTCTGAGTCTGAAATGTCAACACAGAGACAGACGCACAGTCCAAAGCTGAGCTGGACAACAACTTGAGGTCTTGAGCACTTCAGTGTGCATTCACACGATGGCAGGTAAGAGCGTAAGCACACTTATCCCAAAATTTAACACGGCCTACTGTGCCACACCATTCCAGCTGTTGGCAGTAATGTGCCTATAGGCTGCTTTTAGACTGACAATAATCAGCAGATATTAATAAGTTTAAGTTTATGACATTTAAATAATATTATTATTATTACTATTCATTAACTTACGGTAGAACCTCCACAAATGGTTATACCATAATATTAACATTCTTCTTGATGATAATAATAATAATATTGCATAAAACACTTGAGTAGGGTGGCGCGGTGCAGTGGTTAGCACTGTCACCTCACAGCAAGAAGGTCGTGGGTTCAAACCCTGGTTGCCCCGGCCTTTCTGTGTGGAGTTTGCACATTCTCCCCGTGTCTGCGTTGGTTCTCTCCGGGTGCTCCGGCTTCCTCCCTCCATCCAAAGACATGCAGGGTAGGTTAATTGGTGCCTCTAAAATTGTCCTTAGGTGTGACTGTGAATGGTTGTTTGTCTATGTGTACCCTGTCTACCCTGCGATGGATTGGTGAGCTGTTCAGGGTGTACCCTGCCTTTCACCCAATGTAAGCCTCCAGCCCCCCCGCGACTGGAGGGGGGCCCTGTACGCAGGATAAGCGGATGATGGAAAACACTTGAGTACTTGCAAATACAGCAAGGGTAGGTTTCGGGACAGACCGTGCTGAACACATTTTTATTGGGCTGCCACTAGATGGTGCTCTAACACAATGTAAAAGCTGGTGTTGTTCATTTCTGTCCCGTGACAAAGTGATTTATCATACTTTCAGGCAAATAGAGGATTATAGATTAATACTGAACAAAATGATGTTGTACTTACATTGCACTTGGTGGTCAAGTAGGGCTGCATAGTCATGGCATGTTTGACCATTAACTGTGCTCTGATCTTGCTGAACAGGTAGAGAGTGGTGATGCATGCTACCATACGACCTGAGTTGACTCCTTTGTCCTCACAGTCTGAAACACAAACACAAAAGATTTCTCAAAGGAAAGTAATGTTTAACCCAATAACAATGCAATAAAAATGTTCTACGCAATTACACTACTACATTTCTTGTCATTACCTGCAAGAGACTCCTCATATTTCAGTATGTGTTCCACCAGATTGTCCACCAGCTGAACGCAGGCCTTCTTGGCAGGTTTGTACGAAGCTTGCTCTTCTGACTTCAGCAGCTAAATAGTCGCCATACAAAATGACATAAGATGCTACACAAAATATGCACACAGCAGCTTTCATAAAAAACACAAGCTGCTGTTGAGATGTCAAAAGAGCCAAGAAAGTTCAACAACTCACATTTTGAAGAAGCTGCTCAAACCAGTCATAACCTGTATCTTTACACGCCGACACCTGGGGTGAAATCAAAACATGAAGTGAGTGAAGTTTATGACAATGTCAAAACACCAAAATGTTTCTTATTTGAACGATGGCGCCGGCATTTCTGTCACAAGCCTAGTTAGTACGCACCACATCTGTGATGTTCAGGATCTTCCGGGTCATGGCATCTTTGTCGTGGCTGGGTGTGGGGGTGAACCAGAGTTTCTGGAATGTCTCATTCACCAGTTTCTGCATGGGAAAAGATGTTTATGTATATTGAATGAATATTGAAAACTATCACTAAAAACGGTGTAAGTTGCATTCACATAAAAATAAACACAAACCTTGATCCCCTCTTCATCGTTGACCCTTCGGATCATCTTGACACACATCTCAGTGATCTTGTGGAAGTCCGGCTGCTCCAGACAAATATCCCTCAAGATCTTAATGACCCTCTTTCTTACACTTATACCGGTGTCCTGTGTAAAGACAAAATGGGTACAAGGACAGCTTATTATAGACTTAACATTAGAGCTGCAACGGTTAATCAAATAATCGAGTTGTCAACTATTAAATTAATCGGCAACTATTTTGATAATCTATTAATCAGTTTGAGTCATTTTTTAAAGAATCCACTGATTCCAGCTTCTTAAATGTAAATATTTTCTGGTTTCATTACTCATCTATGACAGTAAACTGAATATCTTTGGGTTGCGGACGAAACAAGACATTTAAGGACGACACATTTTTCAAAATTTTTTGACATTTTGTAGACTAAACAACTAATCGATTAATCAAGAAGATAATCAACAGATTAACTGACAATGAAAATAATCATTAGTTGCAGCCCTACTCAACATAAAAATGCCTTTTTTGTAATTTATTGGTATGAATGGGAAAATATCAGGTATCCAGTGAAAATGTAAAAATCAAATATGGAAGATAAATACACTCATGACTGACAAGCAAAAAAGAGTAAGGGATAGTGATAAAATAACATGTTTCTACAATTTGCTGCACCATCATGAGCACACTGGACACCTGGGAAAAAATAGTTACACTTGTCACATGCGTGACACAGAACCTCAGTTTAAAAATGGTGAAAGGGGAAATTACCAATATCCTTTCAATGAGCATGTCATAGTACTGCTCAATGAGCTCTGGTCGACTTAGCACAAAACGGCCAAGGAGCTCCACAGCTGCCTCTCGCACACTGGTGGAGTTGTCCATGAGGCGACAATGAACCCCACGCTGCATATCCAACTGAAAAACAAACGGGGACATCAGTCAAGCACAGACAAACATTACTGAATATTATGGCTGCTAGTTTGGCTGTGATAAATTGGCATAGTTGTCTGGTAATGCAACAACACTAGAACAGAATCTCGTGTTAGAATCAATAAAATTACTTACCCGTGCCAGAATACTTGGATCCACAGCTACTACTTCAGACAAACACTTCATGGCTTTAGTTCTGACTGCAATGGCACTCTCACCCAGCACTCTCAGAATCTATACAATAGAGACAGTAAAAGAAAAGTTAGTTAGTGATAGCCAACACAATATAATCGCTTACTCATGTTTATTTTAAATGAACCCTCTTACCTGTGATAAATAAATATCAAAGCTCTGTGCAAACGGCCTCATAGAGGCTAGATATCGGACAATCAGGCAGGAGTCTTCATAGTCTACTGTGTCAGACCTGAAAGAAAGATCCAGAAGACCGTGTAACACCAGGATAGGTGAACAAGTTCAACAGCGAATGAAATTAGTGCAGTGCTTCAGAATGAAGCAGTATTTACCTAAGAGAACTGAAATGTGATGGTGGAGTCTTGATGACCTTGCGGAGGAATTTCTTTCGTGTCTCTGCCCTCTGCATAATCTCCTCAATTGAGTCGGTGTCGTTGGAATGATGTCGTCCTCTTGTGTCCTCGTCGTTGTCATTTTGAGACCGCATCGCTTTCTCTGCCTCACTTGTAGCGTCCCTGAACCACTGGGCAATATAAAACTTCCTGGCAAACTATATGAAACAAATGTATGCATATGTGATGAAATAATAACACTTTGACCCTAAGGAACCCTGTCTAACCAGAGTCTCTTTTATACTAAATCAAAAAACCTGCAATAACCCACTGACCAGGCATTTGGGAGCTTCAAATAAGTACAAGGGCTGCATATTACTGCATGCAAACACTGATCATCCTGTCCTTAGGGATTCATTAATGTGACCATAATGATTTCTGTTAAACACACAGCTTAGTGTATGAAAATTAAACAAACCACTATGGAGGGATCTGTCTCAGCACTCTCATCTAGGTAGTCCAGCAAAGCCTTCTGGAGTTGTTGGATCTCATCACTGCCTGGAGTCTGTAATGAGATCAATGAGAAGGGAGCATCTCAAAAGCAGTTAAACACCACTGTTAATTTATCTCTGTTAAAACAATTCTGTAATTATCTAGCCTACCTGTTTAAGGATGCGGTCAATAGCCTTTTGGTCCAGCTTGCTAGTGACAGCGTCTTTACGCAGGCGGGAGGCGACCGTTCCAAGGTAGTCAAGCGATGCAACCCTGAGCGCCATTTCTGTCTGCTTGTTACTGAACTGGTGCACCTGGAGCACAAAAGGGGGGGGACAGATGTCACAAAAAAACAACAACATCTTTTTAGTTTCTACTGGACAGGTAATGAGTGATGACACCTTTTAAGTAAATGATGCCACTTACCAACAGCCGGCCCAGTAAACTGAGTAGCAGTTCAACTGCAGGCCACTCAGGTCTGTTGACAGCAGACAGCAGGTCATGAACAAAGTTCTCAAACAGAGGCCTGTAGTCCTCCTCCCCCTGCTTACTGCCACACCTGAAACATACAGAATACAAGCATTTTTATAATATATTTTTGAACAGTGAGCCAGTTAATATGAAAGCCTGAAGCTGGTATACTGTGGAAGGACAATGTGCAGGAATAATGACTTACTTCTTGAGAAACACTGACAGAAAGTTCTGAGCTGTCCTCATAGCAGTTTCATATGAATTTGTGATGAGAACTTCTTTATCCACCTATAAAAAAAGTAACCAGTATGTCAAACAATTTCTCAATCTAAACATGTTTTCAGATACATATGATTTAAATATCTGTTAAACCTTGGCAGTTACCTTCTTTTTATGTTCACCCTCTGTGTCCCTCTCTGAGGGAAGGTTTACCACACACTGGATGAGCTGCAGAACCAGTGCTGTGACCATCTGGACATACACGGGTCCTCCATCTGAATCACTGCTGTTTAGCCTGGGGAGTATGAGACATAAGCATCCTTGAGCCGCGCAGAGGACTTCAATGATCAATGCCTTCATTCATGTAATTTTATTGAGCAAATATTCACTCGAGACATACTTACCTAAAGTTTCTGAGGCTGCGTTTACTAGTAGGAAGTCTAGCCATGGAGGTGAAGATCTCTTCAAGAATGAGCTGCCTGTGTTTCTCATAACGAGTGAACACCTAAGGAAGAGTTAAATGCAAAGCACTAAATTAAAAAATAAAAGACACAATCTGAAGCCATAGTAAAATGAACTACAATAATACTAAACTTCTTGCCATAGCAAACTTACCGCTGTCACCAGTGTGATGGCACATAGCTGCAGTTCACTGACATTTTCAACAAAAAATGGCGTAATACCCAAGGTGGACACCTAAAAGTCGGGCACAAAAGCAATCAGGTATGCTCAAGAGTCAAAGGTTTGAATTATGTCAGACCAGATTAGGAGTCTCACCTGGAGAATCGTGGTGTCGGTTAGCAGCTGGATCTCCAGGAGCTCTGAGATGTTGGTCACAATATCACACACTTTGCTGTAGAGCGTGACGACCACCTTCTGTTTATGGGTGGAAGACTTTGCTCTCTTGGACTTTGAAGTATGCACTTAGGTGAAGAAAATTATGGGAAAATTAGATGTGAAAAAAAGTGTAAACCACTTTAAACATCAGCAGCAAAACACTAAGGCTGCAGGTAATTTTTGTGCTATTTCTTACATAAGTGAAAAGATAATTTAAGCCACAATCTGTTCTAAAAAAAATCCAACTTGGATCAGCCAATAATATAAATAAATATTTGAAGAAAAACTTAAGAGAAGAAAACTGTGCTGACCTCCGTGGTGATCCACTCTGTAGGCCGGGTCATACTGAGGGTACAAGGAGTTTTGCAGATGGTACTTGGTGAACTGCAACACCCTCTCAATCACATCCTCTATATAAACAGCTTTGGGCATGCACGGAGATGTCATGATGTTGAGTGCCGTCAGACAGGCATCAGCTGACTTTGTCACCCGCTCCATGATAAGGTCACGCCACAGCCGCTCCTCGTCCATGGAATCATTACCCTACAAATTTTGAAAACAATTAAACTACCAATAAAAATAAAACAAAGGACAAAACTTGAGACAAAGAAAAATGTGATAAAAACGCTATCACTCCCACAGCTAGAAAAACAATATCAGGCTGACAACTTACATGATTCATTAACGTGGAAAGTTTAACGCTGTCCTGAATGTTCTTCTCCAGGATATTCAACATTTTCACAAGTTTATCAGATGAACACTATGGATCAAACAAATGATTGGTTACTTTCACAACAACGCAGCTGTGACTTGCTGGTCTTTACAACAGCTAAATATCAAGCCGGAGCGTAACCATGTGACAGTGCACAAACATACTCCTCTTACCTTGTTAAAGATGCCCATAGCTTTAATCTTAGCAGAATCACTGCCTAGCTCGCTCAACTGGTGCTTTCCAAGCAAGAGCTCTTCAGGTATCTCGTCATCATCTGTTTGAGGGCACAAAGTTATAATGTTGAACATTTTTCAGCTCAACAAATGATGAGGAGAACTTGATGTGTACCTGTGGCAGTGAGGTCCACGTCCTCAAGGCTCTCAAGAATGTTGTCCAAACTGGCCGTGAATCTCTTAAATGCGGAGGAGTCCATCTTTTCTGTTAAGCAAATGTAAACAAATCGATTAATAAAAGTATGCAAATATGTAAAAATCATTAATATTATAAAATAACTGGTAAAACAGCACCTTCTGGTGTCAGCTTGGAATCCTTCCTGCTTTTGTGTTTCTCCTTTTTCTTTAATTTTCTGGCAACTGAAAAAAAAAAGTCAACAATAACATGAATCAAATCCTTGACAGCAGCAAGCACTGAATATTTAATAGAGAAAGACTTGGGAGTAGTAATTCAACTATCCAGGCAATACGCCCAGCTGATCACTGGTTTCAAATGGCAATAATTTTAATGACAGCCATCACAGACAAGAATCACAATTTGCATCGTCTGACACTACTACTGTTCTATTGTCTAAGGTAATTAAATGAGATAGAAAGAAATTTGCGTTGTTAGAGACAAAAAAAATAAAAACACTCTCAACTTTATCTACAACCTTGTGTATGGCGGCATCAGTAGCTTAGTCCGTGGGGACTTGGCTGATCAAATCCAGCATGAACCAGTCGTACAGAGTGGGGACTAGTAGCTTGAGAGTTTACCTTCTGGGCACTGCTGAAAGTGCCCTTGAGCAAGGCCCTGAACCCCTAACTGCTCTGGTCGTCTGACTACATGGCAGCGCCCTTGCTCTGACATCACTTTATGTGTAAAGGTCCAGTTTTGCATGTGTGTCTATTTCGGATGTGTATAATAATAATAACAGAAAAAATTAAATTTCCTCAAACAGGACTAATAAAGTTTGGGGTTTTTTGCCTATGACCACAGGCAGACCTATACAAAAAGACTCACCATCACTCAGGCTTGGTGGTGGAGAGCCTTCATCTGAATCATCTGGGAATTCACGATGACGGCTACTGTACCCCTGGCGAGCATTGCCTCTCGTCTCTTCATGCTTCCATGTCTTGTCGTGATCTTTCTTATACCTTTTCCCTGCAGCTGTAACAATAACCGAAAAACGATAAGTAAGAAAATACAGCACTTTAAGCACAAAACATTGCTTTGATAAGTAAATACAATTTAATATAAAAATATAAAATATTTGGGGAGACATATTTTTTCATGTTAAGGATTACTGCATTGTAAAACAATATTCTGTCAAAAGTGGAGACTGCATCATTTTTATGACAGATTTTATAGTACTGTTGTGTATGTACAAACACTGAATTCTTTTTAGGTTTAATACTGACACTCATTGTCAGAGTCATCACCATCAGAGTAATCATCTTCATCGGAGTCCACCTCAGCATACTTGGATCTCTTACTGATCTCACTGTGCCGTCGCTTGTTTGTCTTCTCACAAATTGAAATCTCTGCAGGCACACGAGGTGAGTGAGTTTTCAGCGCAGAATACACTACAGTACACTACAAAAGAAGATACAATCTGCAATTCATTAATGCTGTGATAATAATGATTCCTTGGACAGTGGTTTAAAGTAAATAAACAATTCACCCCGTACAGTTGTGCGTACATATTTAATAAACAAAGTAAATCATACCTCTCTTTGATTTGTCAAAGGTGGATGAGTTCCTGGATCTGAAGCCGTGTGCATTCCTGCTTTCTTTAATGATCCTTCTTACCTCATCAGTACTGAGTTTCTTAAGCACAACAACAGGCTTAGCACCTTTGTTTAGGCTCTCAACCAATGACACTCTCTCTAGCCTGACCAGGGGCTCGTTCCAGCTCTCTTTCAATTTAGCTGGAAGTTGGGGATCTTTTTCTTTCCCATCCCGTTTCAATTTAGGAATCACAAAGTTCTTCAGACTTCCTGACTTGCCACCCAGTAGGTATGAGGGGAACTCACTAGGTTTTGCCTCGAAAGACTGCAGTTTGTCTCGAGCTTGGCAGCTAACTCTGCCATCCCCACTTTTCCTCTCTTCCTTATTTTGGGCATTTTGAAGGCTGTAACTTTCTGTCTTCTGTCGACCGTTGAGGTCAGTGGATTTTCTGCTTCCATCTTGCTTCACTCTAGGGATGTCAGTTTTAGTATGCTGGTCAGGAGAGGGTCTGTTGCTGTTTTCTCTTGACAAAGTCTTGTGTTTCTTTTCTCTGTCTCTATCTTTATCTTTATCTTTATCTTTATCTTTATCTTTGTCTCTGTCTCTGTCTCTGTCTCTGTCTCTGTCTCTGTCTCTGTCTCTATCTCTATCTCTATCTCTGTCTCTGTCTCTGTCTCTGTCTCTGTCTCTATCTCTATCTCTATCTCTGTCTCTATCTCTATCTTTGTCTTTATCTTTGTCTTTATCTTTGTCTTTATCTTTATCTCTGTCCTTATCCCTATCTCTGTCCCTTACTTTGTTTTTTCCAAGTCTGGAGTTACGCTCCACCTTGCTCATGGTTTTCGGAGTCTTAGGTTGGCTGACATGGGATCGGTGACTGTTGTGGTTCTTTTCCTCTTTGCGGCACGAGTCCGAATGCCTATCCTGTTTCTGCCGTGGTGTGTCTGGCTGTCTGTCATCTGAGTGTCCCTTGCCGCTGTCAGTTTTGCCATCATGTCTGTGTTTGGATTCGCGCCGACTTTCCTGCTTCTGTTTAGGGGTTTCTGGTTGTCCCCCATCTGAGCCAGGCTTCCTGGGGTTGTCTGCATGCTGTTTGATGATCCCAGGTCTGTTTTCAACAACTTTATCTACCTTTTCATCAGTCTTTGACTTTATGCGCCGAAGGTGGTCCTCACACAACTGCTGTGCTTCCAAGACCACTACAGGCTGTCTTATCAGCCTGCCAGCTTGCTGCAGATCAATACTGACCATCAAAGCAGGCCGACTGGCACCGTTACTTGCAGCATTCGTCTTCTTGGGTGTCAACATGGTGTCAGTGTTGCCCCCTTGTACCGTAGGTCCGTCACCTGAATCACCTCCGGATTCCTGAGGATACGAGTCTTGCTTCCGTTTCTTCAGTGGCTTATCTGCAATAAAGAAACACACAAATTGGATCTTCTCCAAATACAAACTAACCGAGGTCATGAAAGTAACTGCACAAAGGCACAGGGCAAAGGCAGACACACAATACCTTTATCCTGGACTTCTTTAGACCACCGCTCTCTCTCACTGGCCGTCTCGCGTTCTATTCTCTCAATCTCCGCAAGTGTCTCTATTTCAGCATCATCAAACACAAGCCCACTGACGACTCCAGAGTCCTTGGTGTTTGGCCGAACAGGAACCTGCTGACAGCTTGCCTGCTCCTCAGCACCTAACTTGTTTGACAAGTCCTGGGCACTCCTTGACAATTGATTGTTATTATTATTCATCAAATCAGTTTCATGGTCTGAGCTGATATGTGATTGATCCACGTCTGGACTCTTCACTCGGGACAGTTTTAAAGTCAGTCTGGCAGAATCTTTTGATGGAGAACTAACAATGCCATACAAGGCATTTTTGTCCACCTGTTCATTTTCTTCTCTGCTCATTTCTTTCTGCTTCTTTTTGCGGTCAGCAGAAGTGAGGAGCAGGTCAGGTGCTGCACCTGGTGGCACATCGGGTGGAGGTGACTGCATAATAAGGGGAGGCCTGAACACTGCTAAAACACAAACAAATTCAAGGAAAAGTGAGCACCTTAGAACAAGCACTGGCAAAGAATTAATTGTACAATGGTGCATTATTGTTTATCCACAAACTCAAGAAGAATTGACTTGTTGCTAAGGCAGCATACTTTTTGCAGTCTCTTCACTCCCAGCAGGGGAACACACAGACTGTGGTGATTTAACTGGAAATGCCACAGCCCTCATGGAGGGTTCATTCTCCTGTTGGAACACATTAATCGACATTAATCGTTGCATTTAACAGTCAGCATCTGCTGAGGTCCTGTTCAGGATATCTTGATTCTCTGCATTACCTCATTTCCCAGTCTGTCGGCCATGTTCATGTAGTCTTCATCTGAGCCTAGTCTCACATTGTGATTTGATGAATTACTTGATAGCAGCCCAGAGACCTTGCTGTCATGGATATTTCTCACGCCGCTAGAAACTAATACACAGAGCGAAGGCAAATATCCAGTTAAATTATTTTTTATGGGCAATGCCTCACATCTACCTGAGGGACAGATACATTCTTTTCCACTTTAATAGACAGCTGGAGTTTTTGCCATGTTACAGTAAGTGTGTGTCAACCTATCAACATGCTCCTCGCCACTTAAGCATGTATAAAAGTTAGTAAAGTTAAAGGAGTGTTTGAGCAAATCGCTTGCAGCCAGCAACATTTATCTGAAACACCATGAAGGTGGTGTCATTTGAAGAAAGAATAATTGTTTTCCTCTAAATATCAGTGGGAGGAATTTGATTATCTGATGTTCTGTGAGGGAACATTGTGTGTTCCCCTTTCAGAGACATGTGGACTGTACAGCATGTAGTCCCTTGTGGAAGGCTTCCTGTTTTAGGCAAAATGCTTGAGTAACCCATTAATCAAGATGGCAAACACGCAACAATCACTACACAGTACTTGTTTTGCTGAATATTGTCCACCATGTTTTATTTTAAGCCAGCAAAACTACAAATGCACACAAAATGATGATTAAAGAACTCTTCTTTGTTATTCCTCAATAATAAAAGTTTAGCACAGTCATGGCAGACTGCTAATGACACATTTTGCTTGACTTAAATTTGTACTCACCTTGCTGAGTCTGTTGGTGTTGAGAATAACTGGGTGGATTGTACTGCATGTAGTCTGCAGGGCTCTGAGGTGTATAGGGACTAGGTATAGGGCTGTTCTGCTGGGGTACGAACCGAGTACCTGATCCAGACTGTGGGGATGTAAAGCATCTGTGAAGGAGGAAGAAACAATCTTAGTGGAAGTACAGATACTCCTGCTTCTTCATCATAGTTGACAGTATGCTGGCATTGCCTTACCCAGAGGGGCTTTGAGGGACAGCGGTTTGCTGATAGTTTGATCCTGGACTCCCATGCACCTGATTTTGAGTTATCTTGTACTGTTGCATCAATGGCTGCTGCATTACACCTAAGAGATAAGTATTAAAAAATCTCTAATTAAGGTCATACAAACAGGGAGCTGAACATACACATAACTCTCCTATGTACATCAGAAATGGAAACTCAATAATATAGGTTTTCATATCAGATAACATCTACACTTATTGAAAAACCTAGCTCAGGTTAAACAAAATATTCAAAAGTGAAAGTGGAAAAGAATAACAACGCTAGTGTATAGCAGTCTCCAGCTAAACTAAACACTATCTACTCAATATCAATACTGGGTACAACCACTAAACTACAATCCTATAATAATCTTATTTTGAAGCCATGGTTAGTGGTGGTGTTAGGGTTAGGATGCTTGCATTATATTGAGAGGCATGTCTCCTAATTAGTCCCCCTGATTCTTGTACTATAAACTGTAAATGGGGGTTGATGAAACATCAGAATTCAAAATAATGCTGTCCAATACAACACCACTACTATGTGCAGCCACAAAAATTACCATATAGTTGAATCAAGATCATTGCCAACAAAAACTGAACATTAAAAGACACGGTAATGGCTTGCATTATGTATTACATAGTTACATAATGAACTGGTAACTGAGTGTATATTTGTAAAAAAGTACTCTGAATCTCAGTCACAGTATATACACTGTAATGTATGTATAATTACAGTATTATGATGTATGAAATTAATATGATAATAGTAACAATAATATGATAACTATATATATATATATATATATATATATATATATATATATATATATATATATATATATTGCGAGGTACTCCACAATGCCCAAACTACTGTTTCTGTATTTCAAGCTTAATCATGTATACTTGTTTATCATTCTAAAAATAAAATGTATTATTCAGAGTGATGAAGGAGGAGGTTAAAGCTGCAGGAGAATGGTGAGGGCAAAAAGTTATGTAAATCCTGTCTGGTGACAAGAACACATTGAGCTCATCTTTTGGATCATAAGCACTAAGTTCCTACTGCTGGCTAAAATGGCACAAATAATCATAACAGCAACATGTTTCGCTCTGAACTTCAACAGGCCCGTGCATCATTGTTGAAAGATTCTTGAAAATATATCTTAAAATGAGATGAGTGTGCGGTCGTCGCTACCACAAACGCTTGTGGTTTATTTTTTTTGACTAATGTTCATCTTGCAGTTGCCAACAACTGTAGCTCTGCAGCACACACGCTGCACAAAGATTTTCTCTCTCTTTTTTTCCCCAATATGGCACAAATAATGATTCAGTATACAACATACTTATAATTACCTGTAATTGCAGGCTAGTGCGACTCCTCATAAAACTACAAGGCTTACCTTAACAAAGGTTTGAAGACAAATATGCAAGTGTTTATGGCAAATATGGCAACGTAGCTAACACAGCTAAGCCTTTAAGAACTTTGTATGGGATTCATGTTAAATATATTTTGTAATAATATGTCTGTTGTTAAATATCACATGTGCTATAAATAGGTGAAAACTATAAACCATTAGTTGTGACTTCTAATTACACATTATCTAACAAGCTGTGTTTACCATACTAGGTGAAACTGTTCAAGATGCTTTATTCCCACCCAAGGAGATTTTAAAAGAGACAAAGAGATTAATAAAAGATTTCATCTCTTTGTTACCAAAAGACAATAAAAACATACTTTCTCGCTTACCAATAATGGCACCTAGCTGTGGTGATAGCTTTGGCCTTATTTGACTAGGTTTTAAGATATCTGTCTGTCACATTTCCTCCGCCACTCCAAAACGATTGAGGTGAATGGAATAAAATTTTGGTGCTCAAAAATTCCACAATGGGTGCTTAGAAGTTACGTTACGTTAAGTTAAGATGCCAACCATGAACATTTGGTCTTTGAGCTAAGCTAGGCTAAATACATACAGACTGCTCATTATCTGTATTTAGTGTTAGTACTGTTCCATACCTCTTGTGATGAAGAAAAAGTCACCGATAAGAAACTAACTAACATGACCTCTGAGTGATGTCAAAGAGTAAACAACGCAACTGGTGATGTTGCTCGTGGTTCCCAAACTGTTTCTGCAATGCCTCCCTTTTTCGAAGCCAAAAAACACCCTTTGACTTGTTACAGCAGAAGAAATACTAGGTGTAACATTAATTATGTCAGCATTCCACTAATTACTGCAATGCACTATAGCAATAATAACAGTATTAGTTATAAATGTGTTTGACAGGTAAAAAAAGGTCTATTCAACTTAAGTTTCATGCAACGTTTTTCTAGCCACATTGGCTCTGCCCCCCAGTTTGGGAACCACTAGTGTAGTGAAGCTAGGCACAATTAGTGCGTCTGATCCAAGAAATGCTCAGGTGAAAAATTAGTTACAGTGTAAACCAAGAGCACAGCCAGTGAAAGAGCATGCACTGAGCTCAACTGCAGTCTAGAGCAACGGCTCAATGACTCCTCCTTACCACCCCAAACCTTGTGCTGAGTTGGCATACTTTTGTCCCTGAAGATTTTGGGGTTCCTGGACAGCAGAGTTTGAAGAAGCATTGGCATGTCACCCTCGGGTTCATCATTTCCCAAGTTGTCCTTCAACTCTCTGGAAAGCAAACAAAAGTACAGTCCACAGTCATATTCCAGGCAGTAGCTGCCCACTGGCCTAAATGCAGTTTTGACTAATGCATTTTCATTCCTTCCGATGTCAATGATCATTTTCTGTGCAGTTTAGACTAGCCCTTCATGTTTCTGACAACCCAGAGCATTAGCTGACCCATTTAGAAAAACAGTGACTGTAATGTGGTCATTGTAATTGAACCAGCAATGCCTAACTTCACTATTAAAGTAAATAGTGAAACAACACTTTTTAATGCATTCGCACTACCACAGCTGACAACAAAATCAACTTAACAACTACAAGAGTGCACTCAGTAAAGTGCAATGTGTACAAAAATATTAGGGTGATGGGTCCAGTAGTATGCTAGATTAGCTGCGGACAGATAAACACACACCACCACAAGCGTGATCTCCTCCAGGCGACAACAATTTCTTCCCTAATTCTAAACAAATTTTAGAATTAGCCACCTCTACAAACCTGCTAGTCACTACTGGCAAGCCTCTATTTCATCTAGCTTTTTATTTTTACATTTGAATTCTCTTTTTAACTGTCAGTGAGGTGTAAAAGATGGGTGAGTGGTACTTACATGTGTTCAGTGGAGACCTGGTTAAGGCTTTGTGCCAGCTGAGTCACCAGATTCTCATCCCGACACCCCAGCAGGCTGCTGACCTCTTCGGAGATCCTTCCATTGTAGAGCAGACTCTTAGCGGTGGTGGCAGGGAGAGGAGAAGGTAAGGGCAGCTGGTTCAACACTAAAAGGATGATGATGGAAAGACAAGTTAGGTTGGCTGGAAAATGATAAAACTGTTTTGGAAAAGCTCAGTATGAGAAAATATTCGAGTATATAAGGATTTAAAATTGGAAAACATGCATCTGGCGCACAGACAATGTACATTTTAAGATATGTTCACTTGAGCTTGATATATTTTACATGTAAATTTTCAGGTGAAATTAAATAAATTAATCTAAACTCAGAATACATTTATTAGATTTCATTTTTTCTAATCAGAATAAACATACTGACGGCCTCTGAATACATGCCAGCTCTTTCATGATTTATTTTAAATGCTATAATAATATAATAAACATGCTGTCTATCTTTTTATCAAAAGACCTTAAAAGTATGTTAACATAAGAGTGAAGAAAGATCCATCAAGCTCTATGTTTATTAAGTTACCCCTTTATTACTTTCACAATCTAATGCAATCCAATACAGTAGTTCTGCAGTAAATCACATCTTTGTGAAATGTTTGATGTTACATTGTTTTAACAGTTATTCATTTTTGCTTTCATCAAAACAGGTTTGGGATCTTTGCGCCTACAACTTCTCATCTTCAGAAATATAAGCCACTTTACCTCAGTCTGCCCTGTTTGTGTTTAGGCTGTGTGAACAGTATTAGAGAGATGATGTTGAACTTACAGTCTGTCAGGCTAGCAATTCCAGCGAGAGTAGTGATGGGAACATGAGGCATATCACCATTCATGCTGAAGATGAGGTCAAGAGGTCGTGTCAATGCACAGGCTGCTCAGTATCACCAAACTCTTCCTATTCCTCACATCTCCAAAATGCTGCAGAGACAACAAAAAAAGTGGCAACAGAGAGACAAGATGTTCACTGGCAACAAAGTTTGATGCCATTACAAGCAGCACTGTTCCTGTTAGGATTATGAGTATTGAGAAATAGCCAAGAGTTTCAATCTAACTACAGTGTGCTTCCTCTGGGTTGGGGATTTAAAAATGTGTCAGTTCATGAGTGTGCATTATTACACTGCCAACATAACTGCACCTCTGACGTAGACAGTTTATACCGGCCTTACAGCAAGCCTGGGCATGTCTTTATAAGTTATTGATTTTTAACACCTTCTGGTGTCCAAACGTGCTTGTTCCCTGTTCGTTTTTTCCTCTATAAACACACACTTTCAGTGAGGAAGGTTAGCTGTGGTATTTAAACCCTGCTCAAGTCGAACATGCAATTGCTGCACAAACATACAAACTATTAACAATTTTAGCTCTCATACGAACGCAGTAAGTCATTGCAAGTGGACTCGGGTGGTGACAAATCTATGATAGATTTAACGTTGATGACAAAAAGTTTCAACGATTCCGTATCTCTGTGTGTCTCTCTATGTATCTCTAAACAAACGTCAGCGTGTCTGCGTTTTTTATATTCATATTCGCAGCTGAAACCTACTAACGTTAAACTAAACAAAAGACGAAGGCAATTTACAAAACCTTGTAGTTAACGTCATGTCTCAAATTATCTCTTTTGTTACAGTGTTAAGGTTTCCGGGGCTGTCCAAACCCATAACTTACCAGCGTCGTTAGCTTGTCTTAATACCAGATGTGACTGTATTATTACTCACATATTATTATTTTGGGGTGGCATTCGCTTGCTACGAGTAAGAGCAGCATAACGACGTCTGTAAAAGTGACTAAAATCAACTCGGGGTTATCCGGCTAGCACCAACTGGGGATGTAAGTTAGCTAACGTAGGCTAACTGGGAAGGTATCTGTAACTTGCCTAAGCTAGCACCGCCGGGAGTGCATCAAACCTAGCTAGCTGTGGGTTGCCTACTCTGTGTCGCTCTTTTTATAACACGGGTCGTGTATGGGTTTAGATCTTCAACTCACACTTGCTATGGCCTTCATCGACGCATCTCTAGCTCAAAAAGTGGACCTCGGACTTGCCTAAGGAAGCGTAACCCCGACCCGACGCCAGGGAAGCAGGGGTACAAAGCAAAGACCTCATCACAAATCAGAATGATCCCCTTGGCTGATCCCGTTAACGGTTCCCAGCGGCTGCCTGATGTGTCTGTTAAAGCTAAAACACTCAAGGGGGGGTAACTATTTGTCCGGAAAAAATGTTGTTATCGTTGAATCTGGCTTATTTACCTCTGGATGTGATGAGAAAGAGAAGTGGTTCTGGTGGAGGAGGAGGAGGAGGGGGAGGAGCAGGAGCAGGAGCAGGAGCAGGAGTAGGATGGCAGCTGGAGCTGGAGAAGAGTCTCTAGCTCCCTCTCCGTCCCACCGTTCAAACAGCTCCTCCGAGTAACAGCTAACACAACGGCAGTGATTCCCGTCGGGAGGACTGGGGGGGTTTCTTCTTTCTCACGGCGAACATGTCTGCTGGGAGGCGAATAGCATCCCCTGAAGTCGGCCTTATCAGATGACGATTTTTCCCCTTCAGATACAGGGGGTAATTAGCGGGTAGCGGCTAATTGTCGAAGGAACAACAACCGGGGAACAGAGAAAGGGGGGATCCACAGTTGCAACCCCCCTAACCCTCTATCTCTTTCAAAATGCCGACCGGAAGAACCGGTAAAAGCAAGAACTCCCTCAACCGGTTGGGAGTCAGGCTAACTAACGTTGAAGACCCTACTATACGGACATAATCGGCCATTGATAATCAGCGGGGACCTCCCAGGATCCTTAAATAATATTACGGTGGTGGTTTGCCAACAAAAAAAAATCAAGTATTTATACAGGGAAATAATTAAATCCAGTAATGATTAAAGAGTATTCATGGGGTTTAGCATCATATTGGTCTGCGATTACCGTACTTTAAAGCTTTGACTAACAGAACTAAAACACTATTCCTGACATTATGCTTCCCTTACAGTGGGATCTAGTAACGTTAGGCCCAATTGCCTAAATTTTATGTTTTGTTTTTTTTATCAGGTGGCATTCACTTCACTTGTGTGGCCTTGTCATCACAGTAAACACGTCAACAACCAGCTAAACAGGTGACTGCTTCCCACTAAAAAGAAAACGTACACAGCATTAACCAAAGTCTTTGTCTCAAGTTTCCTCACATGCTCTAAACTATTCAGGATTGTGAAAAGAAAAAGTGCAAAAACACGCGAGCCATTTGAAAACATACTAATTCAGAGTGCATAATAGATCAACGTCTAGGCCTGCTGGGATCAGCTTTTTCAATTTCATAAACAGGTTTTGGTCTCCCTCTTGTGGAGACAAATTAAAAATTATTTGCAGACTAAAGCAAACTTTTTGCTGCTTCCCTATCTTTCAGTCTGGGTGACTCTTTGTTCATGGCATGTAAGTAATGATCAGGACTATCATAAGCATTCATTTTAGAATATTTATTTATTTCTTTTTGCCTCAAAGCAAAATAATATAATAAACTTTTTGCTTCAGCAACTATAACGTACTGAATTTTTTAGGTTTAGGTTGTAACAAATGCTGGGGTAAATGGTAACAATTAGACATAAGAAGCAAAAATGAATGCCACACTATGTATTATGCTTCAAAAACATGTTTAGTAAAATATAAGAACAATGTTTCTCTCTCTCTTTAACAGACTATGTCTAATTGACTCAGGTGTGTGTGTGTGTGTGTGTGTGTGTGTGTGTGTGTGTGTGTGTAAATGTGTAAATGTTTGTATGTTTGTGTGTGTGTGTGGGGGGGGGGGGGGGGGGGGGGGGGGGTATAAGAGTGTGTAAGTGTGTATATTCTAAATCAGAGTCACAGTCAGTGGTTGAAATGGGAAAGTACTCATTAGTAAGCAGTACCGGCACATCTACATTTAACTCTTTGGCATACCGGGACATTTTCTTGCGAACCAGCACTAGACAAGCTGCCCGTACACCTTTCTGCCCTCTCCACCAGCAGAGACTGAGTATGAAAAAGATTGGGGGCCACTACACACACCAACTTGGGAACAGCATGTAAATGGGGAGTGCTGGCACCAGTTCATGCACTAGTCACAGTGCTGACAAATGAATGGTGGTAACTCTGGAGTGCAGGATTGATGGGCAGAGACTGCATAGGGCACTCTGTAACACACTTTAAGAAAGACGGTATAGAGGACAGTTGTAACACTTTTTAAAGAAGTGATCAATCCACCCAACCCCTGTAAGCCATTGTTTAGCTGTATTAGCATAGTGGTCTGAAATTAGCCGTGGGAAAATGCATCACATGTTGAGAAACCACAATTCAATTGGTAGGGCCTACAATTCGATACTAAACAAAATATAAAACATTTCATTCATACCTCAAAATAAATTTTTTCTGGCCTATATATTCTGATGGTGCCTGTTTCCAGCCATGACAACCACCTTGCCTGATCAGTCTTCCTTCAAGAGAATAAGGTTATTTAGCTGTGCAGTACTTGATGAGGAGCTTATGACATAATAGTATGTCTATTTTGATGGTATTTGTCTATATTTTATAGCCAACAACCATAATATTTCCAAGGCACTTGTAGCTTGCTATGGTATTGAATTTGGGCGTTTAGGGAGACTTTTTAAATTATTTACTCAGTTGAAGGTATTAGCTCTATACATTTACTGTAGAACTTGGATTAGTATATTTTTGAAAAACAGTACCACACACAAACACTGATATGAAAAGCCAGCAGCTGATTCCTGTAGTTTCACGAGTGGGTAATAATGTTGCGTTCAGGACCGCGGGGTTTCACGGTAATTACTCTGCTTCAATGGGTTTAACTATGAGCCTCTAACCCGTGACGGTCATGAGGGCTTTCTGCCCCTCTCTGCTCTAAAGCACACGGAAGCAAGATATTTGAGGAGGGTAATCACACAGAGCTCCGAGGAACCAGTCTTTCTGAGAAGGCATCCCAACCAGAGGAACTGTTCTCTGCAATTGAATTATCCAATTTGGTAAGATGGCGGTTTGTTTGTCTTATTTTTTTTTTTCTAGCAGAGGCAGCCCTATTATAGGCGTACTTTAGAATATTTTTTATTGTGCAATGAGTTCGCCTACTTTAAATGAACAGCTGGATTCCAAACAGGCTATTATCTGATCAGGAGGAATAGCTGCAGACTGCTTTAGCATCAACTTATTATGCAACTACAAGTGATGCTATCTCCCATCAGGATGACTAACAATGACCACTTCGTATAACAGATTATGTACTGATCGATTCTTGATCTTTATACTTAGGCTACTCTGTAGGCCTACATATTTTACATATTTTATGCAACCTAAGTCAAGTTTTGACAAAAAACTTATACTGTAGCCTATAGCTATAGATATTCGCTATCAAACATATACAGTCTATGTTTTTACATATTTGCAAGCATTGGTCAGCCAGTTATCAGATTACTCTTTGGTGCCTAAACACAGGGCGAGAGAGCACCAATACCAGGTGAGAGAGGGATGAAAATATAGCAGGACACGCGTTAGTTTCTGAGCAGTAGGCTAGTGGGGGCAGAACATATTGAACTTAATCTGAATGTGCAAATGCTGCAAATACCTACCCAGAAACTATTTTATGTCACTAAAAAGCAAATGACACATGTCAGCGTAAACATTGCACTCTCATCTAATTAAAATGTTACCCAAAAAATATTTTCCTACAGAAAGACTTTGCAGTCTAAGCAGTAGGGTGGAGAAAGCAGTCAGAGATTATCCATTTCTATTATGTAAAAATGGTTGACGCTTTTACATAAAAAAATCCATTAATTAATAATTACTAAATATGATACATTTTCATAAAATTTTAACTTTTCCATTCATTAATCTTAATGAGATAGGCTTACAATGAAGACAATGAAAAAATATTATATTAACACTATATTATATAACAAATATATAACAATATAACATGCACAGCTTCAGTGGTTAAGCTTGACTAGACTGACTGTGTCCTGCTTGGATGCTGATAACCATGTAGGCTACATGCATCCTTGTGATAGTGATGTCTAGTTTTTATCATTATATAGGCCAAGACCTACCTTTATTTACATGATAAAAAGGAGTATGATTCCAAGCTGTTAGAAATAGTTAGTCACTATGTCACTACATTGTACTTGCACAGTTTATGTGATTTTCTGCTGACTTTCAGCTGGATGTGGTGTAATCGTACAGACGGAATGCCTCGTGGAGACTTCAACATTTATTTTGCCAGCAGCAGACGAGGATACATCAGAGCAGAGGAGTATGAGGATTTCAGTGACCGATGCTTGTTCTGGAGCATTTTGTATTCTGTATATTGTGGTGAATACTATAAAATGGATGTGCCAAAGTTAATAGATAAAGCATAAACTAAAAAATGTTCTGTCTCTATGTGAATTGTGTTGTACGCCACAGGGCAGTGGGCATAATTCTTCTGGTGGTCATCCTGGCAGCTCTCCTCATCCTGGGCTGCTGGTACTTCAAGAAGAGGAGTGGCTACAAAATAATCAGGGTGAGCCCAAAGTATTAGCTCACATTTTATACTTAGTTAGGAGTTTTGTGTTATTCTAATTAATAGAAGCAATTTCCACCCTTCATTTGATGGGTCAATCAAATTGATACAATAAGGTAAATTCATGTGAAAATTAAGATGCTAAAACTGATTTACAACTTCTTTCAAAGATCCGTGTTCCTTGTTGAATTTCTTTTCATGCTGCATTTCTTGCTTTCCCCAAATTTATCACCTTGTCCTTATTTCTTCCCGTTTTCACATTATTCTTCACACATTTTCTCTCCTCTGCAGAACCCTCGATCGGGTTCACCAGGTTTCACAAGAGGCCAGTACTCAGAGGCAGGACCATCAGCAGATAACAAGATGGCTCTAACTGATTTTGGCAGTTTCCTACCCGTGGTGAGGGACAGGCAGTTACCCTGGCTTTCCATTATCTGTCCCTAAATCAAGTATTTTTAGTCAGGAAATGGAGAAATATTAAACAGCTGGACACATAGGAAGTAAAGGTATTATTGTTTGCCAATGTAAACACATCTGTCATTTTGAATACATAACCAATCAACAGTAAGTTGGTTGGCAGACTTAAACTCTCTACAACCTAAAGTCCATAACAGAGGGTGGACTTGTTTATTACAAAGCCTCCAGGCTCTGAGCAGCGTAGAGCATGTGAAGCTGATGCAATGGGTGCCTGAAGGAGAGATTATTGTGTCACCAGACTTGGGGTAGGTATTAATAATGTTTCATTCCCAAGGGTGGTATGTGTATCCATGCATGTGGGGGAAAAGTCAAGGGAGGAGGATCAGATCAGCACCCTCTCATGAGTTGAAGATGAAAGAGCAAAATGTTCTTTAATAATTCCCATCTTTTTCTACAGCAGCTGTTACCAGAGTTATAGAGGAGAAAATAGCATTTTAACCACATTGGACCCACTGTTGAGCCTAGAAAGTGCATTAAGTTTCCAGATATGATGTGTAAAATGTAGCATTTGATATGATATAGCCATTAAAAAAGGCAACATCGATTTAAATATTCAATATTGTATAAACACAATATATGTTCAGTGAAAAAATATGACCCTGTCAAGAGTGTGGAAACCTTTCTTCACATTTTCAGCTGTATCATTTGGATGCATTTGTTGCATTCTTCTCCAGATTCCCAATGCTCCTCCAGCCTATGAAAAGGTTTCCTCTGGACAGCTGCCTCCTCCCTATTCCCCCTAAAGGACTTCTGTAGAAGATGGACAGATATCTGAAGAAGAAAGGAAAATACTGGACAACAAAACTGTATCTGTTGTCTTATATGTAATCTGATGTCACTGTCAATATGGTTCCTTTTGTTTCGTAGCTAGATATACCAAAAGGTAAAACAATTGTATCCCTCACTGTTTAAAATTATTCACATGAACGAACACAATGTATATACTGGGGTTGTTTCAATAAAGTAAAAATGATTTCACAAGAGTCTGTGTTTAAGGAAGCAGCTCAAACACACTTTTTGGGGACAGTCGCATTGTTTATTTCCATGCAGTAACGTCCACATTTGTTCAATGAAAATGTACCTAGTAAATACTTTTGAAAAATCTATATGGTAAAAATAAATAAATATGACTTCAAAACATTTTATATGGGCTCAAACATGTAGTACAAATTCATCTATTAGTTAATTTATATTTCTAAAAAGGAAAATGTAGTTGTCAAACAGTTATTAGTTGGAAATAGACAATGTAACAGAACAATGGACAATCTGGATACAGCCAGTTTTATTGTTCAAACTGACAGATAAAGTAGAGCAACTTGTACCAATGAATAGTATCCCAATTATTACTTCTTGAAGCATTGAAAAGTATTACAAAAGCTCAAGTTGAAATTCATTTTATCTACCCTTCCATTCTACTTATTTGTTGTTAACAGTTGTCCTTACTGGCCATTAAGTAAAAAAAAAAAAAAAAAGGGAAAGTCAAGAGTCTCCAACATTCATCTGAGGGGAACCTCAATATTTTTCACTTGAGAAAACCATCACAGTATACATGTCCAGTATGTCTGATTGAGCATACAGTTTGCCTATAAGATGATCTAACCAGAGGGTATAACCTACTGTATCCTAAATGTAAGTTACAAGTCAAACTACAGCTGGAAAGCAGTTAGCAAACTAATCCCAAGATTACTACAAGCAATGGATATGAGTCCTGCCAAAACCAAGCAGCTGAAAAGTGGTGTTCTCACCGAGCTGGCACAGTCTCTGTTAATTGGTGCACTCTCTGTCTGCCTGTGAAGGCTGTAAAGAGGAATCGTGTGTGTGTAGTGCTCCAGTGGAACTATTGGGGGAAACCACCAGTGCATCCAATGGTTTAGGGCAGGCAGTCAGCTCTTCTGGATTGACCTGGCACTGAACTGTGTTCAAAACAGCGCCATCAGGACTAATGAGCAGCTTGGATGCTACATTGGTATGCATACCTAAGCAAGAGGTCTGCGGAGAGTGCTTTCCAAGCGCTTGATTGGTCAGAACAACAGGTTGGTGGATGGTGTTGCTTGTCCTCAGTGATGTGATTGGTTGAGCTGGAGTGACTATTATAGTGCTGCTGGATGAAGGTGCCATCACCACAGGTGCTGTTTCAAAGGTGTTGAAAGTGCTTCCAATTGGTGGAACCGTAGCAACGGGCAACGTCTGCATCCTCGACACTGCACTTACAATTGGTGGGACAGCCACTGTTGGCAGTACTTGGGTTCGCATGCCAGCGAGTACTGGTTGTGTGACTGCAGGCACCGTCTTTTTGATTGATGTGTTGCCTTGCCCCGTATGAATTAAAGCCTGTGATGAAGCAGCAGAAGGTGCTTCAATTCCATCTGCTGTCTGATGGCACTGTATGCCTGGGCCAACAGCTGTCACTGAAACCACCTGCTGGGCAGGAGAAGAACAACGCAAAGCTGGTGTATCTGCTATCACAGGAGCTGCAGCTGAGGAGAGGGGTGCGGGAACTGGTATGACAGGGCTGGGTAGGGCAACGGCTGACGGGCTGGGTAAAACAGACACGGATGATAAAGGGGCCGACGATATGGACAAGGGCGGTGCTACTACAGGTGATATGGTGGTTGAACGTTCAGCTTGCATGGGTGTACCAGCAGATAACCTGATTGTAGCCAATGCTGAGCCGAGAACAGGGGCACTAGTTACTACTGGGGAAACTAGGGCTGGTACACTGCCTAACCTTGGTGGGGATGGGACAAGAGTGGGTGCACCTAGAAGAGGTGATGCAAAGTTAGCAGCCTGCACAGCCGGTAATCTAGGCAGAGCAGACACTAAATTTGTTTTACTGGGTAATAATGTTGAACCCTGGACTGGTGTTCCTGTTAGTCGGACTGGCGTGACATTGGGAGTGTTTGCTAGCAATGGTGGACCAACAGCAGGAGTGCATGCTACAAAAGGAGAACTTACGACTGGCACACCAGGCAGCCTCGCTGGGGTGTGGGGTAAAACTGTTGCTCCAGGGGCTACAGTGACATGGCTTGCACCTTGGGGAGGTACTGATGCTCCAGTGCCGGTAGCACTGGCAGTAGGCACTTGTTGTGGTGCAGGGCTAGAGATGATAAGAACATGGCTGCCTGGACCCAAACCCTGGGGAGGGACTACAAAACGTGCATTATTAAGGAGGATCTGTGTGCCAGCACCAAGGGGTGTAGAGGTGTTGATGACTATCCTCTGCTGGACTGTGCCAGTTGCAGAGGTGCTGAATGGGGTATTAGGGTTTGTTGCAGAGGAGATAGGTGTTTGGGTTTTATTGAGAGCGAGTTGAGAGGAAGATAAGGAGGAAGTGGTTTCCTCACCAATGTCACTTTGTATATTTGAAGGCTGACGGACAAGAGTGGGTGTAGAGGTTTGGGGTGGGCTAGTCTGCACGGATGGGGTTACCTGAGCAGGAGAGTTGGTGGTCAGTATACTTGCGGGCATACCATGGTCTTTCTTTATCATGTTTCCTGCAGGCAAAGTGACAGCAGTAGATGTAGATGAGCCTGGTTGGGAGGTCAGGGTGAAGGAAGGGATAGCCTGGAGCTGAGAGCGGGTGGTCAGAGAAGCGTGGGAAGAAAGCTGGGCAGAACAGCATGTGATGGCATTTAAATTTGTGACTGGGACCAGTCCAGTGGTGGTGACTGTTGAACGGCCTGTATCTGAGACAGACACTGGTGTGCTCTTGGAAGGAGAACGTGACAGAGTACCAATGGTCTGTCCAATGGCTGTCGTCTTCCCTGACAGCTGGATTTGAACCCCTGGAGACACATCAGAAAGATTTTGTTCCCAATTTTTTTTCAATGGCTTGACATTCAGGGTATGAGTATTACTGCTTTAATACAACATTTAAATCACTAAATCCTATAGCATATACAAACTATAGCTTCAAACACAAGATACAGCATACATATGACAATACCAGTAAAACAACACATCAAACGAACCCACCTGAGGGAAGAGTGATGTTCTTGAACTTGGAAAATGCTTCTGAGGTGACACCGCCAACATGTTGGCCTGGGTTTAATCCCATCTTTAGAGTCTGACTTGATAATGAAGTGGTCAGCAGCTGTCCACTAGTCCCTGTTGCTAACACCTGCTTAGAAATGCCTCCCACAGAGGTGGTGGATGATGTCGCTGTGGGCTGGCTAATGAACATGACTCTTGAATTAAGTGATTTTGTGGAAGAGGGTGTACCTTTTGATAAGGCTACATTTGAGACAGAGGAAGAAGTGGGAGTAACCAGGATGAATTTAGTGATTTGGGACCTCTCATCTGTACTGGCCCGTTTCACACCGGTCTTGCTGATGAACTCTGCTTGTTTGAGAACTTGTGGAACACCAGAACTACTCAGTGAAGGGACAACAACAGTGTTTTTTCCTAATGAAGCTTGAGAATGAGAGCCAGAAGCTGCTGTCTGTGCAAGCTGGCCAATCTTTGTTGCAACAGTAGAACCAGCTGAGGTGTTGGAGCCTTGACTTAAAGCAACAGAAGTACCTGCAGTCTCACTTCCTGGGATGGGAATGCTACCAGTAAGTGCAGTAAGGATTGGCGCTGCGACAGCGGGAGGGGACTTTAATACTGAAGGAACCTGCTTTTGAGGTTGGGCCACTGAGACATTTTTCACTGTAGGGATGTTGCAAGGGGAGGTCTGAGAGGGAGCACAAGGAGAAAGAGTCTGTGACGTCTTGGATACGAGGAAGGCTTTAAACTGAGGTGAGATAGTGATGACTGGACTGGTTGGCAAAGAACCAAGTGCATTCTGGTCTGAGGATGTCTGGACTTTGACGATGCCTGTGTTGCCTCCTCTAGTTGTTACCAGGATTGACTGTGAGTCACGAATACACACAGTCTTTAGCTCCTGTTTAGGGTCTGGAGATTTAGTAGAAATTGCACTAGAAGAAGTAATGGGTGAGGGGTTTGGCGTGACACCTTGTGATATGCTAGCTTGGGGTGTGCAGACTTGTGCCCCTGTGAACCCTGTGGTGTTTAGGGCTATCTGTTGTAGACGAGGGGATATCGAAGGAGAAGGGGACCTCACTGTCCTGGCATCTTTTAGGGGAGCCACTTGCTGAACTGGAATTCTGTGTTCGGGAATGGCAAACCCAGGCACATTGGTGGACATACATAAAGGGTTGGTCACTTTAGAAACTGGGACCTGAATGCCCTTAGACTGTTGCTGATGTAAAGAAGACAGCTTTTCTTCTGTTTTGTGAATGAGAAGGTTAGAAGGTAGAATCACCACTTGCTGCATGATCTTCTCCCCAGTGTTCTGGTCCAGGACAGGATGAACAGAGATCTTGACTGAGCTACTATTATCTTTCCTTACAAGGTGACCCAGCCTCTCAGGTAACTTGTACACCACTTGGACAGGATTTTTTGGTACAGTCTGGATGGGTTTGGCCTGGGGTGATCTAGGAAGAGCTGCCGTCACTGTGGTCATACCTGGCTGTCTAAGTACTTCTGTCTGTTGTAATCCTTGTGCCTGCATTTGTTTTGAGTTCTGCTGGGAACTGGTTGGGGAACTTTGTGCTTTTGAAAGTTTTGCGGTAGTCACTGCAGAATTAGGCAGAGAGATCAAAGACCTTTTGCTCTGTCTGTCTATGTTGCTGACCCCTTGGAAATCAGCAGGCCGTTTCATTAAGGTCACTTTGTTTCCCACACTCTTAGCCAGCAGGGTGGGGATGGGCGTGTAGCCCTTAGGTAGTCCAGTGGTGGGGTGGAGGATGGGGGGTCTGAGTGACAGTGAAGCCTGGGCTGATGCCCTTGCTGCCCATGCTGAGTTAGAATCCCTGGGTTGATTTGACAGGGTCAGTTCAGGTCTAGACTGTGACCCAGAGTCAGGGGTTGAAGTACTATTGCTGCTGCCAGTCTGACCTCTTGGCAGCAGACCGACTCCTTTCTCTATGCTGGCCAGAGGGTGTTTTAGGTGGCTGGGAGGTAAGTAGGTCACCGATCTTTCTCCAGCAGACTCAGCCACAAACTCCCTGGTACTTGCTGAGAACATAATAAAGATGTCTATTAGGGATGCACTGATCAATCATCTATACAGGTTCAACAGACAGGTAGTGACATTTATTTAAATTCCTCTAGTCCAGTTAAATAAGGACGAGAAAAACAAAATTTGAATCTTTATCATTACATTACAGTTACCAAAATATGAATGTTACATTCTAGTTGAATTACTTTACCTCCACTCCAAAGACCTCTGGGAACCATATGCTCCAGGTCTTCCTCTTCTGATCTCCTATAATGATCCGAGGGTGAACACACCTCCTTCCCCAAACGCCTCTCTTCATCTTCATCATCATCTGATGATGATGACGAAATACACTCCTCACGCACAAAGTTACTGTACTCTGGGTGCCTCTTGAAATCATCAAATTCCTTCTTCAAACGAAGCCTGATGTAGAAGAAAATAAATAATAAAGTAAGACTAAGAATTATTATCAGGACACAGCTTTGACAATAAAAGAAAAAGGATTTATGAGGGTTTGATCCAACTGTTTAAATTTCAAATAACTTGTACCTATTCCGTTGGAAGGCCTTAACTAGTTTTGGTTCCCAGGGTGAAAGCTCATTCAGTAGTCTGATTAGAGTGCTGTGGAGGTCTTTTACTGCTCCTCTCCTATAATACCACCGACCCTGTCAGTTTAAACATGCAAAGGAAACCTCAGTCAAGTCACAAGCATTAAAACGTGTGAATATGTGTGGCAACATTGTATAATCCACCAACTACAGAAGGCTCTGGAGCATGCGAGTAAATCCTCTCAACGGAATTATGATCGTCACCTACCAATCTCTTTTTGGTGCTCTCAAGTTCATCAAGCTCATCTTCTGTCTTACTGATCAGCTCTCGCAACTCCTCAAGACTGGTGCATACCAACTACAGAGGAGAAATAACTGACCGGGTAAGAAAATCTTAATAAAGAGAGACAAGAAAAAAAAAAGAGGGGCACAAGAATAGTGAGGCTTTAATTAAGACTAGGCTTGGACGGTAAGGAGGTATTATGGTATACTTGTATAGTAAAAATGGAGTATTTTGGGTTTAGTCCAGATGATAAAGGTGAGCCAGCCAACATGGATGAAGCTGTGTGCAAAGCCTACTGATGTGTCAGTATCTGTCACAGCAGTAAGTGTCATCACGTTCTCCAGCAAAAATCTATGGAAGAAGGGCGCTTATTTCCTATCTATTCATTATTTTATGGACCATAAGTATTTAAACCCAGCAAGACGTGTCTAAGTAGGCTAATTGCATATTAGACACACAGCATTGTAGGCTAGACAATGTCATAGAAGCTACAATGACTTCATCACCTGCAGCTCAGCTTTAACAGTTACTTTTTTTCCTTTTCTTTCACAAATACCGTCATCGTATACTCCGTGAAATTTCAAGAAGGTATGAAAAATAGATGCCGCCCAAGCCTATTTAAGACTATAAAATAGTTGTAATAATACAGCATTAAAAATAAACTGATAAAGAAATGAGTGTATATTTTAGCATGAGTGTGACTACCTTAAATGATGGCTCAACTGGAAGTTCATCTTTAATTTTCTTTGAAGATTCAAGCTTTTTGCCTGTCGACAATATAAAAGATATAGTAAATGAACCAACTAACCAAGTTATTATTGGAAAAAAAAAAAATTTATTGACCAATGAAGCAAATTCAGAAAAAAATCCCATACGGTATTCTGGTTGTGAATGCACACTCAATAATGAGCTTGATGCCATACCAAAAGAAACCACTGGACTAACATCAACGTTGAGTTTTTTCTCACCTGTTTTATGTTTTTTCTTCTTGTCTTTTCTTTTGATTGCTGGGGCAACTCTCCGTACTGCAGACTTGGCAGCCTTAGCTGGGGACAGCCTCATCCTGTCCACATCCTTCAGATGTTTATGCTCTCCTTTCACCATCAGCAGCTGTTCCCTCCCTCGCTTTTTCTTCCGCTTTTTTTTTTGAGTCCAGATTTTGTCATATACCCTTTCTTCACTTGAGTTTTGAGCACTCTCAGAAGACAACTGTGTTGCTAGCCCTGATGTGCCACAGCAGCAGTCGTGCTCTTCAGATTTAAAATGTCTAGTTCGGCTTTTACAACATTCCAACCAGGAAGATCTTTTGTTTCCCTGACCGGGACTTCCTCCCTCCATTGTGAGCCCCGCCAGTTTATTTGTAGGGGCCAGATTCACTAAGCGAGCAGGTGACCTACCTGTGTAGCTGTGCTCCCCTACACTCAGACAGGGCTCGTGTGTCTCTGCTTTGATGGTGCGCATTGAGCACGATGAGAACCCCTGCTGCGGTTTTAACGCAAGTTGCTTGGATTGATGCTCCCACTCTACAGTCTCTTCTTTCAAATTAATATCCATACATCCAATAGTACTGGTGTGTGATAGGGATAAGGAGTTAGTGCGTATTTTTAAGCCCAATTTAGTGTCTTCACAAGATTCTCCATCAGAGGAACCTGATTCAGACCCTTCCTCTTCCTTAAGTGACCACTGTGTAAATCTCTCTTTATTTTCTTCTCCATCCCCATTTTCCCCTTTGAAAACCCCAAGTTTCTCTGCTCTTCCATTACCAAAATCATCAGACTCTCCTGTATCCATGGAGCCTTCATAACACCCCCTGTCCTTTTTAACCCCCTCATCCTTCATTTCATCTGACTCTGTCCCTGGTTCTATTTCAACCTTTTTGACCCATACAGAAGGGAAAGGGAAAGGTGGAGGTGTGCTGGGGCTCTGGCAGTAGATCCTCAGGTCTGCCCCACAGAAATGTGGGAAATGTATATAAGCATTCTCCTTGCTGTCATAGCCCAAAATAGACTCCCTACATTCATGGATGGGCTGGGACAGCAGAGCATCCTGCACATCTTTCTGCGTCTCATACACATGATCACACAGCCCCTTCAGAAGCCATACTCGCTGGTAGAAGTGCAGCAAGTGAAAAGGTTTCCCTTCCAAAGGACTCACCTCCCCAAGGATGCTAAAAAACTGATGGCAGAGTCCCAGTTGCTCAGCCCGCCCTGGTTGATCATTGGAGGCACCAATAGTTCGATACCAGCCCATGACCCGCTGCCTGAGCTCTGACTCCCAGCGGCGGTAAGGCAGGGCAGGCCGGCGGTGTAGAGTGGCCCTCCGCTGGGGTGGGGACAGTAAGGAAGACATGATTTTGGACAAGAGGGGGCTGCAGCGGGGCATCAGCAAACATCGCTCTAGCTCAAAAAATACAATCTCTGGGAGGTTAAGGGCAGTCTGAGCCAGGCAGAGGAAGTGCCCTATAGCAGGGAGTTCCCAAAGCGAGTCCACAGTGTGGGGGGAAGCTTGTGCCAACAAAGTCTGCTCCCACTCTTCCACCTCTTTAGCTGACATTTCCTCTGCTTCTTTCTTCTCAAGTTCACGCTGCCTGACAAATCAGAAAACATATGTAGATTGTTGATGGGTTTCGCACCAAATGTTTTGTACCATTATGCCCAATAAAAAAATCTACTTTTAATCTTTACTCTCAAATATTCACTCACCTCTTCTCGTCCTTGGCCCTCTGTTGCTCTTCCAGCCTAAGGGTCTGGACCATGATAGACTCATGCCCACCAACAGTGATGGTAGCCAGGCTACGAGGTGCCAGTCTCCTCCTCGTGGAGGTGCCCCCTGAAGCCCGTTCCTCCTCTGCACCAAAACGTCCTTTTGAAGTCACTGCCAAGGTTGTCTTCTCTCGCAGCGTCCTAGTTTGACAGATGGAGAGAACACACAAATGTGTCAATATGATTAAAGTTACTTGACTAGATGTCAGGATTGTTGGAAGTAAACGGCCAGTACATCTATGCTATTCCAACAGCCAAACAATTGTTATTAATAAATAAAAAATGTATTTGCAGCTATTTTGAGCAAATGTTTAATCAATAATATGATTGTGAGATCATAGTATACTGGTGAACAGACTCTCATTGTCTCATTAATAATAATCATAATAATTAATAATAACGACTATTATTATTATTATTATTATTCATAATAAATATACTATAGATAATTTAAATTTATGCTGTGTAGAAACTACTGGCTGGCAATACAGTAATTCCACTACTTACTATATTTCAAAAACTGCATCTGCTAAAAGTTTGTGAGCTGACCTTGCCAGACAAACATTTGCCGCCCAGCAACACTAACTTATGATGCAGATGACACAGGAAAAAAACCTTTGGGGCCTCTATGATTGCAGCTGTATAATGGTTTAGAGCATTTGCCAGCTAAACCATTTGTTTAACAGTGTAATTTACCTGGATAGCAATGTAAGCTTCTGCTCCAGCATGATTTCCAGCTTTTGAGCCTGTTTGGAGATCCAGTGGTCAACCCCATGGTAGCGATAACAGTTCTCCAACATCAGCCTGAAGTCTGCAACAAACTCTGTTATGGTCTCATACTCTTGATTTATAAACTTGTCCTCCATCCTCTGCAAGCACATTGACTGCTTGAGCTGTGCCTGACCCCAGCCCCGGACCCCTCCAATACCATGCTGGGCCTCCTGGTGGCCAATGGGATGGAGGAACGGACTGGTGATCCCTTTGTGCTTGTCCAAGAGAAAGCCAGTGAATATCCTATAAGCTTGCTGGACCTCATAGTTCATATCCTCCTCAAAGCTATTGCTGTTGGTGGAAATGCAGACCTCAGGCAGGGAGAGGTCACTGTTAGAAAACTCAGACATTCCATCGTTGCTCAGTGCAAGGTGGTCACCCTCAGCAGCAACATCTTCATTGTCACCAGGACAGTGTAATGCCACCACAGTCTCAACTTCACAGGTGCCATTACTGAGCCCATCCTCAGTTATGACCAGATCAGTATCTTCTGTGCAGCTGCTCTCCCATTTGTGTTGTGAAGACATGATGTTTGAGCTGGGCTGCTGGGGTGCTGAGTCTTGGTCAGTCCTAGTCAGGTCTTTGTTGTGGAACAATGGTTGGCTATCAGCTGTTGTGATTTGGTCTGTCATATCCTCCTGATCCATGGTGCAGGTACCTGATTGGGTAACAGGTGTCACCTACGATGCACTTTGATGTTGCAAACAACACTGCAACATTTTTTATATAAGGGAAAACTAGAACAAGACTACTATACAGTGCCTACTAAGCATTTATAATGCGAGGCCCAAAATAAGTTACACTAGGGAGATGAGGTGTTTACACCTAACATACCTAAGTTTGCTGACATTATAAATCCTGTCATGGCAGGTGCTCACACTATCAGAGCCACATGGTGACTCACTGGGGTGTTTAACGTTACCTCGTGTGACTGTGTCCAAATTATTTTCAGTTCAGCTTACTTTATCTCCCTGTCTGATCTTTGCAAACTTTTTCTTTTCCATGGATCAATAGCTAGCTAGCTTGAAGTTAGCTCTTAGCGAGCTAGCTAACAATAGTTTAAAAAAACAAGTAAACAAAGTTTGTTCTTCTTGCTCATAACGAGATCTACAGTGAATGCCATTATCACGTCCCGTCCCGTGATCACGTGCAAAACAAGACCAAAGAAACTGACCAGAGGCAGAGCTTGGCTGGTTAAACCTCGACGTTTTCAGTGCGGCTCCAGACACACACCAGGCAAGACGGCTTTCAGCAAGCTTAGTAGCCACGACAGCTTGCTAGCTAGGTTAGCTTGCTATTGTCTCCAATCTGGGGCCTGCAATTGCTGCGTTCGCTGTCCATAGTGGAATTTTTGTAGCAATTAAATGTTCAGCAGATAAAAAGTTATGCAGACATCTCATGCCGTCAGCGCACGGAGTCATGTCAGTGACAGCAAGATGGCTTAAGGAGCATTAGCCGGAGTAACACTAGCTGATTGTCCGACAATGTATAACAGTTCACTCTCACTAGCCATCCGGCTAACCAGCTAGACTTGCAAGTTAACAGCTACTTGGTGACACGTAAAAATGGATAGCTTAACTTTAGAGAAAAATGTGCGCTGTGTCAGATTTGTTTTGAGCCCTGTATGGTTTACAAAAAGCTAGTAACCGACTACTCTGTCTGGCTTGCCTTAAGACTCCCGTAACGTTACCATCCACTTCCCATCCACCCTGCGTGCGCCCGATGCAAATGTGCGCAGCCTGACGTAGTTAGCTGGTCGCGTGTCACACCAGACTGCTGTTTTTGTTTTGGAGCTCAGGGTGACACGCACTCACCTTACACTATATTATTAACCTTATTTTGATTGTGTCACCCATTGTCATTGACAGACAGCGCATCTCGAGACACTGGTCATTTCATAAAAATAGGGGAAATTGCACATTATCAACACGGCTACTGCGCAAAGCAACGAATCAACACCATCAGACTGTAAACTCTCATTCATAACTGACCACTAAGGTTACTGCTCCATGTATGGTGTAAACTTCAGCAGCACGTATGACTCACTTATGACCGCTAGATGTCGCTGTAGGCTAGTTGTTTATCTCCAGATTGATATGTAAAACAGTGTCTTAGTATATTTAGCACCCGTCATTGTTTTAAAACTACTGTCAGATCTTTAATTCACATGAGCAAAGGACTGAACTGAGCAATTATGCCACCAGAGGCGTGTTTTTCAGTGATTTTAGCTCAGCTAGGAGGTATTTATCGGGCAAGGCGTTTTCAGTCAAATGTAGACCTTATTTTTTATACACTATGTCATAAATTCTGTGTGCAATACTTTGAGGGACACAAGCAGAGCCTGGCCCATAATAATGGGCATTATTGGGGGGCTTTAAGAGGCTTCTACTATATGTTTTGGATAAAGTAGTTTTTGAGGCAAACATGTGAAAAAAGGTTTTGATCTGCTATTTTGAGTTTTGTGGATTTACCTTCTATTTGAAAAATGTGTTATAATATGGATTGTCTTATGACAAAAGGCTTAACTGGGACACTGTTTCATTATTCCTACATAAAATGTATAAAATGATTTTGTCTACTCCTAATCCACACACAGAGGAAAGGGCTTTACATAATGGAATTACAACATTTAAAACAGTAATGAAAAGGTAAAAATTAATTATAATATAATATTAAGTAGGGCAGTGCGGTGGTACAGTGGTTAGCACTGTTGCCTCACAGCAAGAAGGTTGTGGGTTCAAACCCTGGTTGGTTTGCATGTTCTCCCCATGTCCGTGTGGGTTCTCTCCATCCAAAGAGAGACATGCAGGCTAGGTTAATTGGTGTCTCTAAAATTGTCCTTAGGTGTGAGTGGTTGTTTGTCTGTGGCCCTGTGATGGACTGGTGACCTGTCCAGGGTGTACCCCGCCTTTTGCCCGATGTCAGCTGGGATTGGCTCCAGCCCCACCCACACAAAAATAATATACTATATCAGTTTGGTTCAGGAGGTACTACTAGCTGGCTGCTTCCTGTAAGGTCTAGGGCATATTAGGTTTATTTTTCAAGCATACCAGGCTTGTATTTTAGGCCAAGATTGTTAAGTGATTTGTGAACAGGCAGCAGAACCTTTAAATCAATTTTATAATTAACTGGAAACCAATGGGCTCAGTTTTACTGATGCTTGTCAGAACTATGACTGAATATGAATATTCTGCAGTTTTATAATTGTCTTTTTTGGAATACAAGAGACTTGGTATTTAGTCTTTAGGTTAATCCTGTGATATACTCCTACATTAAACCAAAACTGGAATACAATCCTGAGAAAGAGAGCAACTGCCCTGGGCAATAAAAGCGCCATGTTCACTATGTGGTCATTGCTTTGAAATTTGATTAACTGTAATTTTATTTGAGAATATAGGGATATACTACTAAAGATCAATATCAGAAGACATGATCAACCTTTAGTTGAGTCCCGCGTTATTGGCTGATCTTGAGGCCCTTTCTTGAAGAGTCTGTGTCAAAATCTAGCTTTAAAACTGTAATTATCTCATTTGATACTGTGCCTAGATGTTGCATGAATCCATTTGTGTTTAATGAAGTTGCCATACAGTAAACCTGGGACTTTGTAATATTCCATCATAGAAATGCTGTACACAATGCACTGGGGAGGGGGGTCAGGAAGTAAAAGCACTCATTATGCAGCGGAATGTCCTCTGTCAGAATTATACTATTACATATTGGCCATATTAGCTTTACCAATAATTCTTATATGCATATATTTTGCATAGAAATGTGCAAAGTAACTGACAGACAAATGTAGAGGTGTAAAAATTTAGTGAAGAAAATGAATAAAGTAGCATAAAATGGAAATAAATTAGTGCCTCAAAATGTAGGCTACCATTCCACCACTGATTCAGTCATTCATTCATTCATTCAACTGTAGAAAAAGGTTTATGCTATTGACAGGGAGAACACATTAATAAACTCCTGGTCCCCATTTCTTGTCCCCAGACATATTATAAAACTGTTAAGTTGTAGGTTGTACCGCTGCAACAGTAGCCCACTGCTGTTACGTGCTGTGAAGGGGAAGCTGTGCCTTTAACTGTAAACTGTGCTCGCTTAAACGTTATTTCGCGAGATTTGCTTGGCGCCGCGACCTCATGTGAGACACCTCCTGCGCGAGCCAGTCCGACGCTACCTCTGCAGAGGAAAACGCAATGGAGCCCTGAACAGTTTTCATTTCTCTCTCCTTTAACCCCCCTGGAAGACAACATTCGTATAGAAATACTGCTTTATCCGCTATTTATTTGAGGCGTAACAGGGCGGTACAACGATGTGGATCCAGGTTCGTACGATAGACGGGAAGGAGACGCGAACCGTGGAGGATCTTTCTAGATTGACCAAAATTGAGTCTTTACGGTTGAAAATACAGGACATCTTCAATGTAAGCCCACCCCAGCAGCGCCTCTTCTACCGAGGGAAGCAGGTAAACGTAATTTTTGTCACCCCGTCAGCCTACAGTCGATGTTTGATGCTCTGGCAGGGCTTGGTGCTGGCGGAGAGAGTGAGCGGTCCTCTGGTGTTGGAGCCGTTTCGGACCCATGCGAGCTTCCTGTTTTGATAGGAATTCGCCAATAGTTCTTGCGCAAGAGCCCGGGGTACGCGGTGTGCCAGCCCCTGAGAAAAACGGCGATATGACATGGATGTATGGTCCTGGTATGGAGCCACATTACATTGTTTGGGTTGGCGCTGAGGAGACCCGCATGCAACAAATGTCTCACCGCCGTAGACATGTTTGTTTACATTGCCGCGGGAGAGAAAAGAGAACATCGCCCTCTGCTATTCCACATGTAGACCAAAGTAGTGCAGTGCAAGCAAACTGCCTACATATCTCACCGAGGAGCACATGTTTAACTGAATTAACGGCAGCTTGGTTTACACAGGTAGCAGCCACTGTGCCTGAATATCTATCTCATTTCTATGTTGTGTCTGTAACATGTGGAACCAGGGGCTCTAAGCTGTACTGATCACATTAGTGAGCCATCAGGCTTGTGCATGTGGTGTGTTATGATGATATTAATGATAATTTGAGGGAGGAGGGGACTCGGGGCTCCACGTGCCCTGACATCTAACAGCAAGTGTAGTTGTGTTTACACCCTGGCGTCACTATGGTATGCACACTGTACAGCGAGGACAGACAGGGCTGTCTGCTGTAAATAATAGCACACAGACTCAGATGGATGGGTGGCATGCTGCCTAGGCAAGTTTTGTATTTAACCCAGGACCGTTTCCAAACATTAAGCCTTACTTCTGTACCATATGATTTGGATTTGTAAGGCAATTATTCAGTATTTACTAATAGTTCAAATCTAACCATAATTACAATGTAATATTAATATCAGTAATGCACAGTGAAAATGAAATATCAAGCAGACAATTTATTATATCTCTGTTTAGTTTAACTTCACCAAAATGTGATCGATAGCACATTTTTTTTCTTTTGTTTGGGTTAACTACACCTTATACTTATGTCAGAATTGGAGCCAGTTTATACCTAAGCACCTTGTTTCTCCATATAATTGTATCATGACAAATTCTTCATAGTAAAGTTATTTTGACTTAATTCTGATAAGTTAAGGTTTTCTGTCACAGCAGAATTAGATGTCAAATACTTAAGCAACATGAATTTAACTTTAGCTTTAGCATGTGGTTTTTGGGACTGTAAATGGCATTATTATGTGAAATATGTGATGTTATTATAATATATATTATACTGTACAACACAGATTTTGTCCATACAGCCCACCCTAACCTTTATTATATTGAATAATATAATATGGTTTTCAGTCATACATTATCTTTGTTGGTAGACTCATTGCTCAGGGAAAAATATGTTTGGGCCAGTACTACAGTGTCACTTTAAATGCCAGCAGTTAGGAAAGACAGTGGTATGAAAACCTTAAGCTGCCGTACTGACATGGACACATGAGTTTGTGTGCGTCATGGCGGATGGTTGCATGCAGCGTGCAGCCTCAGAGCCTGTGGTTTACTTTTTTATGATCTACCACACACCACAGAAACACACTCGCGTTATAACTTCAACTGTTATAATTGGTAAAATGTACGGTATATCTTGCACCCTTAGGTGTAGTGCTTTAATATGACAAGAGTTCAGTCGGAACAGAAGTCAGAAGTCTTTCACTATCACAAGACTGGAAGACTGACCCACCAAATCTTAATGTGTATAATGTGTGAAAGGTTATTGAAAGCCTTCACCCCACCAGCTGTTATTCTATCAGTAATAAGCATGCTCACTGCTGGCAGGACGCTGGTGCCATGATTTATTTAGTATTTTAGCATAACATTACAAAGCTGATATTAACACAGTATGACTCAGCCAGACAGATAAGCCCCCAGGAAGCAAACAGCCTACGTGATGTGTTGATCTCACATTGTTTACATTTAGTCACACTTTGCTTCATTCATATGTGTCAGGCGGTATTATAGGCCAAGAAATTCCTCTTTATAAAGGGTTTTCTGTATTTTCAAGTTGTCCAACCTACTTCCTGTTGTGTAATTAAATGATAATGAGGTCTTTAACATTCACTTCTGAGTCATATATGCCACAATGGGCTAATTTCCTTCTCTGCGTGCTGTATACTGCAGGACGGAGAGGAAAGAAAACTTCAAGAACTTTTTTGGAATGGTCAAAGAGAGATTTTAATGTCAAGATTACTGTTGTATTCATCTCTGTAGGCTTTTTGTCAAAAACAATGTTTTATTTGGCGAACCGAATAATGGCAATCCATTATTATGAAAAAAGATAGGAGATATTGTGTTGCACCTTTTGCACCAGTGCCTTAGGATGCAGAGCACAGAGCTTCTTCAGTAGTAGCAGCAATGTAGTTCATTTACATTTGCTTTATTGACATTTAATTATCTCTTATGCAGGAGTTGTCATGTCACAGAGCTATGTTTGCAAAGGCTAGGCCCGTGTAGTAAAGCAGTGCTTCCTTCATTTAACTGGAAAACAAGTGGGGAGTGTTAATTAGGGGATTTCCATGTGTTAAGTAATGCAAGGAATGAGCCGGTGACATGCAGCGTACATTAGCTAGTGCCCTTACATGCTTGGAGTGGTGCCTGCGCTCTGTTAGGATTTTGACTTGTAGCAGAATAACTCAGTCTAATTCCTTTTCAAAATGGCGCCTTGTTTTTCCCTCCAGCTCACTGTGCACGCTGCCTCGCCAGTTCAAAGTCATGCTTGCCCTTCAGTCGGAAGGGTCTCTAGCCAGCAGCCACACAACTTTGCCTCATTTGTTTGTTTCTGATGCGTTATTCAGTTTGCCTGTGCGCTCCCCATTGTTTCTCTGTTTCACTTTGAACAACATCTCATGCCACTCGCATGCACGAGCAGACTCACACACACACACCTTTCACTGTCCGTGCAGCCTTTCTGCTGAACGCCCACACTCACTTTTGCAGTAGACTTCTCAGTTAGTAATTTAAAAAAAAAAAAAAGGTTTGGCTGGTTTATTAACTGGTTGAAAGCTCAGCTTGTATTGCGTTCATGCGCTTCAAATATAAGGCTGTAGTTCACTTGTGTTTTTTTCCCCTACTGAGGCAGCAACATGTTTCATGTTTAAGTAGTTGGGCTGTCGTCCACTGTTAGCTGTTGCCTATTGTTGGGCTGCAGGAAAGCTTCATTGGCTCGCTCACACAGACAGTTGCTGTGACCTAGATATCATAACCATTTGATTATGCATACATTGATGTTGCAGCTCCTCGATTGATGGGGTTTTATTTGGGTATTGCTAAGCTCTAGAATTTTGTAGAGAATTTCAGGGAAGCAGAGTTGGCTGCAGCCATGCGTGTACACAGTCACACCCTTCTTCGACAGATTGGCTGGACAAAGAGCAAAGACAAAGAGAGGCACTAAACCTAGACTAGAACTGCAGGCTTTCTAACATTCTCACACGTTTTCATAGTTTTGCCACTTCTTGTCACAGTAGCTTTAGCTTGCGAAATGGTTAAGTGGCCTACCTGGAAACTGTGAGGTCTTACACCTGCATTGTGAATAGCAGGGTTTCCCTACTGTTTTTACGCCTCCACGCCATGATAGCTGTGGCCTGAGGCATTGTGTTTTGGGGTTGTTTGTTCGCTCCATTCGCAATATCTCAGGGAGGGAATTTCTTCAAATTTGGAACATCCACTTTGACTCGAGGGTGAAGTGATTGGAATTTGGTTGTCAAAGGTCAATGGCACTGTGACCTCACAAAGCACGTTTTTGGCCATAACTCCAAAACTGATGACCTTATTTCACAATAGGTCGGACAGTGACTTGGGAACGCTTTTGTCTCAAAGGTCAAGGTCACTGTGACCTCGAAATGACCTCGACAAACATGTTTTTGGCGATAACTCAAGACTGCGGTAATTATGACAACATTTGCAACAGATGTTTAATGGGATATAACCCAAAAGGTCAAAGGTCAACTTCACTGTGACCTCATGTCCTGGAAAAACACTTTTGGCCATTATTAAACAGCTTAACTCAGAAGCAGAAGGGGAGATTGTGACCACATTTCACAGTTGGTCGGACACCAAATTGGTGACACTCTTGACTCAAAGGCCACAATTTGTGTAGCATAGAATATCCATCTACAGTGATTGAGTACACATGTACCTGTTTAGTCAATACATCTTTGATAACCCTTCATTATTAATCAGTTCAACATTATCTATTCTCTGGAATTATACCATCAATATAGTGATGACCTCCATTTAGACTAGCAGAAAAGTGATTTTGGTAAACAAATCTGAGCAAGATATAAAATTGATAAAACGCAGCTCTGCTTCCTAACATCAAGTAATGAAAAGAGCTGCAAAAGAAAGACAACCTTTGTCACCTTTCCACTATGCCATTCTGTGCTAATTAACAGTGGAACATTTTGGTGAGATTGAATGACTGTGGGCAGAATGAGGGATAAAAGATCAAAGATGGAAGCTTGGTAGATGGCAGGCACACAGACACACCCCATGTCATTGTTTTTTGGAAACATGACCTATTTTGCTAAGAGGGCCTGTGGGCGGAGACAAGGGAAGAAGAAGAAGAAGAAGAAACCGTGTAGGAGTAAGGGGTTTGGATGGCGTGCCTGAGCAAAAGAGGCTAATTTATGCTCTGCTGTGAAATCTCCTCTCCACCAGCCGTGTGGGTCTGGCTTGGGTTTCGCACTTTTAAACCCACTGTTAAAACTAGGCACTGACATTAAATGGGCCAGCATGATTTCTTAGTCTTTCAATTTGGTCCACCTTTACGTAACTGTTATGCGGGCATATAAACTAAGTAAGTGTTGTTTAGTTACTTTAATGTCAGAATGTTTTCTGCATTAAGAGCTTATAAAGCCTTACAAAAAGATACTGCGTGACAGCATGTTGGCACGATAATGAAAATGAAATCGAAAGCAATATTACAGTCAAATTTCTCCCCACCTGCAGTTTCTGCTCTATAATAAGTATTATTGGCTGTAGACTTATTATAATATTCTCATATTATCAGAAAAGCTGATATAGCAATATGAGGTCAAATTTATCTCTACATGTTCAGTATGTTTTTACAGTATCTCAGCAGCCACAGGTCTTTCTCGTGCCTTAGTTTGATTGTACTGCCTGTCGAAATGCAACAGAGAAATTAGCCTTGTGGAGAGGTGTTAATTGTATTCCACTCAATGTGAAACACGTTTACACGTGCAAGCACACACGCACACACACATCGTTGCCATGCCAGGGTTCGTGACACTGATTTGTTTGAGCCTTTTGAGAAAGGTTCTTGTCAAGTGTCTCTGGTTTGTCTAAAGCTTTGTTATGATGTGTGCTTGGGACTGAAGTCTCCCCCAGGAACATTGAACATTTCATTGAGTCACATAATGAAGATACCAGAAGCATTCTTCTTCTTCTTAGTATTATTATTATCATTGTTCTGCATTATTTATGATGATGGAGAAATATCCTTGGTCATGTTATTCGTCCTACATGCTAGAGAGAGTAAAAATGCCAATAATTCTGCCTAAAAAGATCTTGACTTTCTTGAATATAGAAAGCATTTCTGTTGCCTGTTTAGATGATGGTTCTTTGCTTTAAGGATTCTTCAGCTGGTTATTACTGATGAGAGATTGATCACACAGTGAAGTCGCTGTGGAAAGCGGGTACCACTTAGACATCATTTATGAGGTTTGGTGTGGTGAATGGAATTCTACTGTATGTTGTTCTGATACTCAGGTCTGCGTAATTCTTCGTCCATCTACCCAGTACGTCTCTTCAGTGAGGCTGCCTGCTGCACGTCCCAGCAATCTTATTGTCTGTGTAGGATGTTTTCGGTTTGTTTGCCTTTCTTTCCTTAATGAGCTATCACGTAACACAAGACAGAGGAGGATAGACAATTACTGAGACTAAATCGAAGATCGAGTTTAGGCTGGGAGACAGACAAAGAATTGCTGAGATAGACTACTAGAGAAAGACAGACAAGTGAGTATAGCAACCACTGTATGGCTGTTTTTGCACCACTGCTTCTCTGATCTAAATTTCATGAGACTATTAAAAACAGGGAGGGATGGGGAAATTGCGCTTGCTCCCTCTACTGCTCTCCTGCTACGCCTCCGACCGCTCTCCTCCTCGCTGTCAAATAACGAAGAGGAGAAAGGGAGCGCGAGTGAGAGTGGCGGCCATGCTCGCTTCTCCAGTACAATGGGCTTGTGGGGTTGAGGGCTGAAATGAATAGCTGATGTCTATAATGAGTTTGCGTGTCTGCCATAAGCTCCATTCCTAAGGCAGTAGCTGTACTGTATACTTAAAACAACAGATTGGTTGTGGTGAAGAGTAAATATGGGTTTCTAATGGGCCTTCATCATTTTCTCAAGAGCTGTTTTTTTTTTTTTTTTTTTGAGAGAGAGAGAGAGAACCATTTTCTGATGCCCATAAACCGCGCTGCCTGAAAGGGTCGTGCTGATGGTGGTGGTGGTGGTGGGTTAGTGTCGACAGAGATTGTGTACATGATTCAGGTTCATGGGGGTGCTCTCTTTTGGTTGTCATAGCAACCCAGTCATTTCTTTCCCCCAGCTACATCTCCTATCACTTTAATTCATGCATTCATTTCTTTAGTTTCTTGTAGAAAACCGGTGTGGTACATATGCGAGTAGAGCCGCAGTTTGCACTTTCTATTGGACCAGACATGTAACCTAATACAAGCGTGGCTAATCAGTAGTAACAGCTTACCAGTCAAAAGTGCTCATTGTTACAAATGTTTTTTTTCCTCCTTTTTGTAAGAATAAACAAAAAATAAGCTTCAGCGGTTCACTTTGATGTACAGTTATATGTATTTAAACACAAGCTGAACATTGGCTCATTTGAGAACAGATGTTATTGCTGTGGACTCCTAAGCAACATCCTCGGTGTATTTTTAATTTCCCCTGTATGCTGTCGAGTGCAGTAACGACACATAGTTGTTTTCTCTCACTGTGCTCATCGTTGTCTTCTGTGTTCTTTGTTTGTCCTTCACAAGCAGCCGAGTGTATTTGTCTGAGGGTGCTGCATGGCGCAGTTGTGTTAATTTCATATCACATGGATGTCTATTAGGAAATAAATTTGGGAGGAAATTTAATAAAGGCTGTCTTTATGGACATTTGTGCAATTGTTCAAATACACCATGTTTGGGCAAGTTGATCCTGGTAAAATAGGATACAATTATTTCTGAACAACTGGTTGATGAATTTGATCATTACTTGTTTAAGTGATTCATCACAAACAAAAACTTGTTCTAGTTAAAGGTATTGGTTTGCTTTTTAATATCAATGTGAAATGAATACATTTTTTTCCCCCATTTTGTGGACTAGATCATTAATTAAGAAAAAAAGAGTGTATTAATAAATAATAAAAATAATTGTGTGTTGTAGCTCTAAATACAGTATTTTACTATCTGTACATCTGTGCCTGTTTATACATGTCAGTGGATTTTTTTTACTTCTATCTTTTCAGATGGAAGATGGCCAAACACTGTTTGATTATAACGTGGGTCTCAATGACATCGTCCAGCTGCTGATTCGCTCACAGACAGACTCTCCAGACAGCCCCGCCGCCAAGGACTCCTCTGGTGTTCCCTGTAGTTCAGCTCCCCCCCCTGACTTCAGGTCAGAAAGCCACAGTTCCCCAGCTCCGGCCTCCCCCGCTGCTATGGAAACCTCCACAAATATAGACAATGACAGCAGCAGTGTCACTACCAGCACTGTTAAAGAAACCAAGCCGGACACCAGCGCTACCAGTAACTCAGCCAGTACCAAAAATGGGTTCAAGTCCTCCAGTCCGGCGCGGGACACCCAGCCCCCCACATCCAGCAGAAACACACTAGCTGACCCAGGAGTTGGTGTGTACAAGGTGAGTGTAAATATTTGGGAAGTATTTGCAAGAAATGTCCTACATGCCACATCACTGCCAGAGGTTCTCAGGCAGGGCACTCTTATTTGTTTGGATGTCGGATCAAATTATGAATGTATCTTGTGCTCCACTGCTGCTGAAAACTCCAAACCACATTGTAAATATAAAGTCTGCTTAATTTTCAGTATTAGAATTTGTCAATGGCGTACTTTAGCTTACATGAAACAAGGGTGCATGCTGGTTTTATACCTTAATATGCCGTCCTAGATTTGTATTTAATACTATGCAGCAGATTGTAATACCGCTATTTTGAACATAGCAAAAATAGTCAAAGAAAAAAAATGACTATGATTTCAGTTTCCCTCATGCATGTGGTGATTACTTTTTTTGGCTAAGGAGGCCTCTATTCCTTTCCCCACTGTCTTGCAGAATGCTTAGATAGAGTCTTCTAGCCGAAATGACCCGAGCCTGCTTGTATTTATGTGTTTCCTTGTGTGAGAGTGCCAAATGTATCCTTTCTCACAAGTTAAGTGCTCTGTTTTTAAGTATAATACCTAAATGCCTTTAATTTACAAGGACTAATGACATGCACACAGGCATGTGGCTCACCTTGCCAGGGGAGCGCATGCCAAACCATACATACGGATCAGGTCTTTATAAAACCCTGTCACTAACCAACTGACAGATAATAAATAGACTACAGTCGAAACCCATATGTTGGTGCGTCCACTCTAACTTTTCTGGCTGGCTGGCTGACCCACATGACTGACAATTATGTGTGGGACTAGAGTCTTTTTGATGCCAAAAGCCCAATCTAGCATTCAGAAAGATCAATAATGTAACTAAGTAGAGATGTTGTAAATTGTGCAACTTCACTGAATATCAAGGTCAAATGCTTTTACAGGCTTTAAGCATTCACTACAGAGTCGGTGCATATTTTATGTGGTTTTCACAAAGGAACACGTAGGAACGGTGCCACGGGTGGCATTTATTTTCAAGTTTCTTTGTGAACATCTGAAGATTAACATCACGACTCGCTAAGACATTGAATGCTAAAAAAGAATGTTTTTAGCATTTACTACAAAATGCCTATAACTCCCATTACTCACATTGCTCTAGTATTTTAATGAGTTCCTCTTAAATTCCAGGATGCTGTTGGTAATAGTTCATGTGAGTAGTCTAACGAATTTATTGATAATGCTTTTAATTCAAAGTATATGATGTGCTGTGATGGGCTAAAACGTGGCGTGTTTCTTTAAACAACAGACAGGTAAAAAAAAAAAAGTGTTATTTTTTTCTCTTTGTGTCTTCTCAGATTAACGAGTTGGTGGACTGCAGAGACGTCAGCATTGGTGCCTGGTTTGAGGCCTGCATCGAAAATGTGACACGCGCTCCCAAAGGACAGATAACGCCCACCAAGGGCAAGGTGGGCCGGCCCCCAAAAAGGACTAATGGAAAGCTGGAGGCCGAGCAGGGACAGGCCCTCGGCCAGGGCCAAACCACAGACAGTAACAGGAATAATGTTGTGTTAAGCTCTGAGAGTAATGGAGCCTCCACCTCTCAGACAGACTCTACAGCAGCTACAGAGACTAAGGAGAGAGAAGAGGATGTAATTTACCACATTAAATATGACGAGTAAGTGATGGCGCAGAATATGGTGGGGGAATGTTCCTGCTGCAGGTGAACAGATTTTGGTTGCAGTGATAACAAAAACACCGTCACGGGTTTTAATATAAGTGCACAGTGGAGATCTGAATGTTGCATTTTAGCCGACGTGCACAGCATCAGTGCGGCAGTATTTTGGTCTGGGGAACGAAAATCATTCTAGATGGTAAAATGCTGGTTAGGATTGGTTTTCACAGTGCTGTGGCTCAGATAGGATAGTGCGAATGTGTGCATTCTTCTTTGCTTATGCTGTGTGACAACACAGCAGAAAATTTTTCCTTCTTGCAAATTATGTCAATGTTTAAAATGTATTTGCTCATGCCGTTGTTGTGTGGCACTCTGGGGGATAAAAAATACAAACATAACAACATGTTGTGTATGTATGGTACAAGTGGCTGCAGGCATCGGTAACACTCGTAAGACGCATTGGGAAATTCAGCCTCTGCTTTCTCCTGGCAGTCCAGGGGATGGGGAGAGGGTGTTTGTATAGTTGATGCTACAATTTGGACTCTATCTCTCTTGCGCTCTCCTTTTCCAGCAAATTCATTCAGAAGCCGACGTTTCCATGGTAACCGATGAGTTCTCAGGAGCATTACTTCTTCGCTTGCCTCCTTCAGCTTTGTCTGTAATTGCTGTGAACATGCCACCGGTGAGACATAGCCTCCTCGCTGTGTCTATCATAGTGTGTGCCCGTGTGTGTGTGTGTGTTTCTGTCGTGGGATGTTATGCCGGAGAAACTGTATCAAGGGTCGTTGAGTAGTAAATGTGTGTTTTCTTTTAGGCACAATTCCCATTTGACATTCCGCAATCTTCCAAATCCCTGGTATTCTGCTTTTATCTGCTGTTTCATGATTTGCAACGGGACAGGAGTGTTCCTGCAGGGACAATCCAGTAATCCCCTTTTTATTTAAATTTAATGGATTTAATTATTTCTCTGTTTGTTTGTTTGTTTGTTTATTCAGGTTATTGTTTTGCTCCATGTTTGTCATTTGCTTTATTCAATAGCTGACAGTCAAGAGAGGCAGTTTTCAACCCAGGACGTCACAGTAATATGTGATTTGCTTCCTCTCCACCGGAGTCATGAATACAACCCCAGTTTTGTGTGCTGCTGAGAAGCCACAGCTACAAATGCAAAGGACCGTTTCATTTTAGTGACAGATTATCAAATATACCTTTTTGCTTTCTACTAAATTCGTAACACCTCTCTGTCCTGAGCGCCATTCCAGGTTTCTTCCATCATTTTGTTTGCTAGAGAAAAGTGGAGGGTGGGTAAGACTGCTCCGCTTTCACACACACACACACATACACTCCCCCCTTAAACACCTGCCTGCATAGTCTGAGAAAGAAAGCCAGCCATACAAAATAAACTGCCATGTTTTTGCATGAAGCTGTTCTGGACAGCATTTCTACAGAATGTAATGAGCCCCAAAAATCAAAGGGATATGTTGGACGGATCTCCTCTCTGCTGCTCCCAAGAGCTGATGAGCGTGTGTGTGTGTGTGTGTGTGTGTGTGTGTGTGTGTGTGTGTGTGTGTGTGTGTGTGTGTTGCTCCATAACAAGACTCTCAGATATGGTTTCATGGTTAAATCTTGGCTGAGTTCAGCATATGTTGAAGATGCTCTGTGGAGAAAGTAACAAATATAGACATAAATGGGGGAAATATAATTTATGCTTATGTAGCTTTCATGTAGACTGCTATATTTGTATATGCAAATTGACAATGGCATCTTATGTTTGTAATAGTGTCATTTTAAGCACCTCAAAGCCGGTCAGTCAACCCTGGTACAACCACTAGACAACAGGATTAGTCCCAGACAAAACAGTGATGAGTTTTCAGAATCTACATGTTGGCAGGGTTATTAGGTGTATTATCACCCCCTGAGGTCTTGGCCCCATGGGAAAAAATTTACATGTCACAGTAGAAAAAGCACAGGTGTAAATTGCTGAATGAAATGGCTGAATTAATTCCATTTAGCTGCTTCAGTTTCGGGGTCTTGGTATTGTGCAGTGGCTCACTGTCACACTGCCATGGCTTTTTGGGACACTTGAATATAATGGAGCCAGTGTTAATGTTATTAGTAACACCTGTGCTTTTCTTACAATGACGAGTCAGAAAGTCTGCAGTGAAAAGGCCTATTTCCATCCGGAGATCTGCACCTTGTGAGAATTTCAGATTTTCAGATTTTTATCACGCTTGATATGAAGCTGTTTAAATTAAAATTGGTGTTTTGGGAAGGTTTTACTTTAAAAGGGGGGGCTTAAGTGCTTCTTCAATGGGCTCTGTCTTCTAATTAGCAAGGATCAACATATGCAGGGGAAGACATCCAGTATCTAAAGCTATGGCAGTTGGCCTGATATTTCAGTAGTATCTAGATCCCCCAACAATGAGCATATATGTTGATGATTTGCAGATAATATGCCGTTTAGTATAATACATTTAGGGTCACGTTTACTGTGACTGTAACCCTTGACATGGTGGGTTATAGTGCTTTTTCCACAACAAACATTTTGACCTGTTACAGCTGGAAAAGCACAAGTATAATTAATAAAACGAATAATGGCTGAATTAAATTTAAATGCTTCAGTTGCAGCGTCCTGGTATTGTGTGTGCTGCTGGCTCAGCCATTGTTAATGTTATGAGTTAGGCTTTTCCTGCTTTGTCAAGTCATAATGTGTTCTGTGAATAAGGCCTATTGGTACCTGTATAAGAACCTTCCTCAGTACACGCATATCTTTGTCACAGCTGTGTGATCACTCTATTTTGATGGCATATACTTATAAGTTTTTGTTTTTAGAAAAATAAAACAGCTGTCCATTATCTAACTGCTTATCCTGTGCACGATTTAGGGTGACTGGATTTAGTTGAAAATTGTCTTTTTGATACCGCCACTGAGATAGTAAGGTTGGAATTTTTCTAATTCCACACATTAATGGCATTAGTAACCAAATCTGAGCAATCATTACATCAAAAAATATTCTGAATAGATAAAAATAAAATAGTTGTGCTACAATAGTTAAGTTATTGAAGCACATATAGGAAATATATATACTTCATTCACATGGAAATTTTTTCTTGCATCACATGCGCAGTCATCAGAATAACATAATGCTACACAAAAAGAACATCTAAATATAAATAACATCACAGCATAAAACAACTGCAAAAAGAGCAGTCTTGTGCAAGGACAATGTATATAGTCACATGCACCATTCATGTATATGTCGGCAAAATGGCCCCTTTAATACCTGACAGAAAAAAATCACATTTTATGATTAAAATAATTTAGATACATATTTTTAAAAAGTTGCAGCTTCAGTTACTAACAAAAGCCTAAGTTAGGAGAGACTGCAGTCACTTTCCCTCACTACTGTGAAGCAATTATATTTAGCTTGTTTAGTGTCTATAGAGTATTTCTAACTCGGCTGCTTATCAGCAAATTGAAGATTTCTCATTTTCTCCTTTGCCTCTGCCTCTTTACGAGGACTCCAACTAAGCACACAAAGCACTAATGATGGTTTCATAAGAGAGGGGACTGTAAGAGCCCTTCTGTTGATAAGTCAAGCTGTCTCAATTTCACAACTGATCAAATATATTTTTACATTTTATTTAGGTACACTATGTGTTGATAAGTGTGTTGACATGAGTTTCTTGTTTATCTCCTCTGTACCTAAAAGTCTTTCTTCCTTCAGCTCCATGGAAAGTTACATTTTACTCTTACTCTCATACCAGGCTTTGGATCTAGCAACTGTGACAGCGTAGGCGGATAGTCAAGTTAACTCTGTGTGGAGAGGTGATACTGATGCTCCAAATGTTAGATTTCATACCTTTTGACTGCCTTACAGCTCAGTTCTCTAGAGTCTGCAGATGGAATAGCGCTAGCATTGTTTCAGAGGAAAATGCTACATTGTGTCAAACAGTGTCTCCATTAAATTGTTTGTCCACCAGAGACAAGTTTATTTTTCAACTGTTAAATGTCCCTCTTAGTATGTATGTTGATCACAATTTTAAAAAACAAAACAAATCTAAGGGATCTATATCAAGACTGTTTGTGTGTATTACGTGTTTTATTGTATATTATTGGCATTTATTTGATTTTTGAAGCTCCTGAATATCTTTATCAGTATTGGCGTTAAAAATACAGTATCCATCGGGCTTTAACTTTCATTTTCAGCTGGCATACAAGTGCATCCTGCAGACCACAAAAGAAATAAGATATAATGATTTGACATTCATCGTGATAATTATCGATATCGAATGGTATGATATTTTTTTTTAATCGGGATAACATTTTTGGCCTTTCTGCCCAGCCCTGCATTGGTCCAGACTGAAATAGGGACATTCAGGTCAAATGAGATAAATGGAGTGGCCCCCACACATATTAAATTAACTTAAATACAACATCGATAGAGCGTAGCCTCCCTATACCTATCAACCATGGGCAGTTGCATGAAGTAGTTTCTTGTTGAATCACTGCCAAAATGTTTGGCAGCTGTCGTTAGGGCCAGAATGATCCAACACAAAACAGACCAGTGTTTTCTGTTTTTCTTGTCATTGTGTATCTCTAGTCTGAAAAGACATGTTTTCTCTGTTTTATATGAATTAGAGGAAATATTGCTTACAGTTGTGTTCTGGCCAAATTTGAATTGGAGTCATAGTTTTGAATCAGGTAGTAAGTGTTCAGTATGGTTCAGTAATTCTGTGTACAGAAAATCATAATTATTGTATATCACTACAGCACGCATGCATGTTTTGTCAGGTGGTGGAAAAAATAACCTAGACACAACTAGCAAGGGCTTTCTAATGCATGTATCACATTGCAGGGCCAGTATCCTCTGTTAAATTGACAGTAAACAGTCATGCTTTGCCATCAAGATGATTGTAGTGCATCCATTATTTGATTCTCTTGCCTTTTACATGTTTATGAATGGAATTCCTATTCTGTTGTTGCAGTCAGTGTAGGTGTGTCTGCCCCTAAATGTCTACACCGATGTCTAAGACCGATACTGATTTTGATATTGGAGGAATATAAATCCAATATTCTTTTCCCCCCCTTCTTTTCAGAAACACATAACATAAACAAAGATTATCCCAAACATTTCTTATGTGTAGAGAAACCTCACCAAGACCTCACCAAGATTACTTGACATAATGCAGTTTTATTATTATAGAGTGCCCTCTGGTGGACAAACTTTGCAATGACAACACTCATAACATGACTGAAGGAGCTGTCAGCTGCAGATTTATCTGCATTCAGCTCATATTGGCCAATAATATTGAATGGGCAGGCAATATCACAAGATGAACGTCAGGAAATGCAGTCGTTTATTTTATATCACATCGGGCTTTGTAAGATATTTCAGCTTACAATATTATTATTTTACAGTATTTATACATTTCTCTGGTGCCTCCATAGTTGGATGTTAATGGTCTCAAGTAGGGCGAGTGTACAACAGTACAGCGAGTGTGAGCTTGTGTGGTCTTAAACTTTGGTACTTCTGCTCCCCTTGTGCTGCTCCATGTTCCCCTTCTGTTCATGCTGAGTCCTATTGTGCTCCAAGGTTGATATTCCTTGTGTGTGTGTGTGTGTGTGTGTGTGTGTGTGTGTGTGTGTGTTTTCGTTCACATGTGCATGTTGGTGTGTGTTTGTGCTGCTTGTATTCAACCCCCCACCCTACCCAACCCAAAACCGCAGTAATCCCTTGGGCCTAAAAAAGGAAATCCCTGCACTGTGCCTCGGCCTCCTCTTCCTGGGAGTACACTAGCTGTATGCTACAACTCTTACAGTCTGCCACAGGCCCTCTCCAGTCAATTTACAATGGAAAATATGCAGTATAGTCTTCTCAGTAAAATAGTAAAGCATATGTAGTGCATATTCTGACCGAGCTCAACAGGCCATGGTTGGTTCTGTGTCATTGCAGACTGTCTGAGAAAGCACCCAGTTTAGGCTCAGCTTTCCCTCAAAAACACACACATACACTGCTCGCTCATGCGCACAATTCTCTACTTCCCCATTCACCTCCCACTGTGTGAGCGGACCTGGCTATGCAGGCTGCTGTGCAGTTTAACTTCAGTGCTAACACATTGTTCGTCTGTAAGCATAATTCCAACTATTGGCACGGAAGCAAGCTGTCAATTCATCTTGTAGTCAGGCCTGATCCTTGCAGTTAATGATGATTGGCAGGCAGGAAACCTGCACAGTTAACCTCAATATCTCCGCTCCAGTTTAGCTAGACAAGAAGACATTTCACAGTTGTTCAGATCTTCTTTTGGCAAAGGAGGAACATTTTAAATTGTACTGAATGTGCTACTGGTTTTAATTATGGACACTTTGCAATATAAAAAACAAAAACCCTTTCCACCATCAGAAAATATTAAAGATGTGTATTTGTTATCTAGTTATAGTTCATGTATTAAAGGAATAGTTCAGCATATTGGGAAATATGCGTCTTCACTTGCCAAGAGTTAGAAGATTGAGAACACTTTCATGACTATAAATATAAAGCTGCAGCCAGCAGCTGGTTGGCTTAGCTTAGCACAAAGTAGCTCTGTGCAAATGTGACAAAATCATTTGTTTAATCCATCCAAAAACCAAAGTGTAAAAACAACACATTGCGTTTTTTTTTAAATAATATGTTAACACATCAGTCTTTTACCAAAGAAGCTAAACTAAATGGCTAAATACTGTATTAGAACTGCCCTCTTTAATCTGCTAGTACCAGTTCTCTCCCAATTTCCCAAAAAAATCATATTCTGCTGTCTCATTCTTGGTTACACCTACTGCTGTATATTGTTGCTCATATCATGTAATATGATATAGCAGTAAAGCTATGTAGATGTTTTATTCACCCTAAATATTTGTTTATGTTTGCTGTTAATCATCTTTAGTCACCTCACCTTTTCCTCACTCGGTTGCTGACTGGGCCAGAGGGTGAAGCAGTTCTCTGCTCAGGATGTAGATAAGTCAAACCAGACTGGAGTTTTCTTGTTTTCTTAAACATTTAACATTGTTAAGTGAGCAGAGATAATGTACAGTGATTTTAGTGACAGTGCTGTGGAGAATGATTATCATTGTCTGTTCTGTCTTGCTTCCTTAAAACAACAGCTCCAGTGGAGATCTTCTGAAAATTTGTAATTTAGCAAAGGAATCTGGAGAATTCTGTGGATTGATTCTTGTCTATACGTACAGGGTAACATGGAAAACACTGGTCCAAGTTTTACTAAACTACTAACAATAGTGTTTTGCCAGTCGCAGTGGGGTTGCTCTATTATATTTTCCATGTAGATTAATGGGGAGGTGGAGTCAGGCCATAGTAGTGAAAATCCTCCATAATCCTTTGTTCCAAAAATCCAGTCAGAAAGCGCTTGTATGCAAATGTATTATGGTATGTAGAGGCAAATCTTTGAGAATTTACAGTATGTGAATGGGTTTTGCTTTATAGGAGAACATGGGGTAACGTTATGTATGTTTAATTGTTTTAGTTTTCTATGTCAGAAACTCTTATAGACTGTGTAGGTGCATTTGGTAAAAAATCTGATTGTATCTGTGGAGTTTGTCCTGAAGATTCATTGTTCATTCACTGATAATAGTATTTTGGTTTTGTTTGACTTCTTTTATTCGAGTTTCTTGCTAAAGGCCTGCCTTGTGTTTGAGTAGATGGACCAGTGCTTGGACCTTGTCACAAATCAAATTGATAAACAAAAAAGCATCAGACAGATGTCAGATCAGAGGTCTTAATTCACATTTGAATAAACTGATGTAGGTCTGTACGGCATACCACGATTACATGTTGGTCTTACTACTTGTATTATAGTTTTTGCCCCTCTGTGCTTGTGTGGGTTTCTGTAGACTTGTATGGACTTGCATGTTCCTGCACAGAGAGTCTTATATTACTTATCAGTGGAGCAGTTTGCAACTTAATGCACCGAGCTGTTAAATAGTTTCTATTCATATCATGTTTTTACTTGTTCCTCAAGGTTTTACTCTTCTAACCATTAAGATACAATTGATGTCAAGTGCTCAGTGGTAGCTCAACCCTTCCCATGGCCCATGTAGCTAATGTATAAAGATGTGCTGTTCATGGTGAGCAGAATAATATATTCCAAAAAAGGGCTCCATGTTTCTTGGAATGCTCCTTCAAGCCCATGAGGGAGAATTTAAGTTTCTCTGGTTTACTATTATATAGAACTTCCTTAATACATTGAAAGTGTGCAGGGGGAGAAGTAGGCTTACATTTCGGGGGAATCAAAAGGCTGACCAGTAAAGTTGTGAAGGCCAGGACCACGTAGCAACAGAGAGGCCAGTATAAGGTAGAGCAAAAAAGATGACAGATAAAGAATTAGGGACAATGACAGGAACATGTGAATGAGATTAGCAGGGGGTTGTGTACAGCGATTGCAGGCATCACTGACATCAAGGTGCATTTTGGCTAGTCTGGCAGTAGTATAGTAGATTCTGTGTAGAAGTTTGCTTTGAATTAGCCTATGACGGGCACATAAGTAGGATGAATGGACCAGATCTAGATTGTGGTTCCACACTTCAATACATAGGCTATGTCTGTTGTTAGGTCCTTTTTCCAGGCTTATTTGGTTTTGGTAGGGAGACTTGGATTGAGTCCATGGGCTCGCAAATAATTGAGATGACCATCCTTTGGTTAGGATCTATAGTCAGAAAGACGTCCATTGATTTACCCTGATAGAAATTAAGAGCTTGGGCAGGACAATCATTTAAACAAGCTTATTCTTTATTCTGTCTATGAAAAAGGAGGTCAGACTAGTGGTCAAGATCTTCTACTTTTTTAGCCAAAGGACTAAAGTTTTTACCAAAACTTTGGACATAGTCATTGTTATCGAAGATTCCTAAATATTGAAACTCACCCTTTGCCTAATTAAATGCAGCCAGGGAGCATGGAGGCTGTCCTGCCAATGAATTAACCGGTTGCAGTTTGCTCTTTTGGTTATTAAGGCTTTATCCGAATTAAGATACGGAGAATGACAGAATGTGATCTGGCAGGGTTTGTTTAGTTTGTGTACAGTAGCAGATCATCAGCGTAAAGTGATCATTTGTGTGTTGTGTCTAATCGCTTAATACCCTCAAATTGTATTGCTGTTGCAATTGCAGACAATAAAGGCAACAGAGGAAAGCCCAGCCCAAGGGAAAAAGAGGGTGACTGCATGTTTGTTTGTACTGAAGCCACTGGGAAAGGGTACAATAGCTTAACCCATGAAATGAAGTCCTCACTGAGGCCAAATCTCTTGATAGCTGTAAAAAGTGGTACCTATATTCCACCCTGTCAAAAGCTTGAGATTGGTTTGTAATTATGATAAATTAGGTGGTCTTTGTCCTTTTTTAGAATAATGTATTGTCTTTTATGTCTTGGAGGGAGTCTGAAGTATATTTAGATTAGTAGATATATTTGCTAGAACCTAACAGATGTTTCATTAATACTCTCTCCGTCCAATACCGATATCGCCAGATCAGTGTAAAAATAGTTTGTACTCAGTCCTCAATCGGTAGTGTGGAATTAAATCTCCAGTGTTGAAAGATGTTGTGCTGTCTGGTGAGGCTGGTTTCTAGGTTGGGGCATGGTCCGATGTTACAATGCTATGGTAGTTGCAAAAGTTAAAGAGGTCATATTATGCTTCTTGGCCTTTTCCCTCTTGTTTATTGAGTTATATCTTTTTGTGCATATAATAGGTTTGCAAAGTGAAAAAGCCCAAAGTCCATCCCAAAGGGAGTTCCCATCCCACAAAAAACACTGCTCTGAACTGCCTGAAAACAGCTTGTTTGTAGTTCAGCCTTTGCTGCCACTTTCTTGTGATGTCACAAGAAAACACAGGTCATAATACTCGCCTAGCGGCTAGTCAGACACTCCCTCAAAAACACCGTCGGAAAAACACACTGAGCTGCAGCACACAGTGACAAGACGTCCGCCTGCTGCCTGTCCTCTCCTTTCCAAACATTAGCTACCCTCCAGGCAGTCCATCCATCCATCCGTCGTCAACCGCTTATCCTGCGTACAGGGTCGCGGAGGGGCTGGAGCCTATCCAAGCTGACATTGGGCGAAAGGCGGGGTACACCCTGGACAGGTCGCCAGTCCATCGCAGCTCTCCAGGCAGTCAATGGACATAAAGTTGTTACTGTGATGTAGTGACAGTGGTCAGTTAAAACTTTATGTATGAAAGATACATTTGTTACAAATTAATAACTCACCACTCTGAAACTCTTGCTCCAGTCTATGTTGCTAAGCTGGAAAGGGGAACATGTACAGCTGAACCGAAGCCGTGTTTACCGGCTTTTCAGGGCCCGTCCTACTCTGCTTCTAATTAGTCTTTTAAGTAGTACTTAACTCGGTACTGCGCATGTGCAACTCCCAACAAAGATCTTGTAGAAGTGAGATGCGTCACTCCATAGCTTTAACAGAGTGTTTAACACAGGTGAAAAAAAGTGCTGCAGCAATGTGTGGTTTGACAAAAAATATGGTGTTTTTTGAAAATGAAACCATGGAAACCTGTTCTGGTACAACAACCAAAATAAAATGACGAACATGAAAATGAGCATAATATGACCACTTTAGACAGCCCAACCCATTTAGAAAAGATGTCTAACGTCATAGCTGCTTTAGCTAGAGGTGACTCTTTGGGTGTTTGTTATGGTAGCAAGTTTTCCCACCTAGCATTCCACGGAATACATCTTAACATTATTATTTATGTTCACCATACCTCTTTGTTATCGCAGGGTTGATCAAAGTGGCTTGATATCTGTGTAAGAGAATGAGGATGAAGGGGGTGGAAAAAGGTACGAAAAAAGCAGGGAAAGAGACGGAGCGAAAAAAGAGAAAAACAAAAACAACAAGCTTTGTACTTGTACCTGCTTGACCTCTTCTGGTCCCAGCCGCTAATGTTTACACATCCCACAAAAAGGAAAATAGAATAATATAATAAGAAGTAGCTGCAGCTGAACAAGTGGCTAAGGGGATTTTTCTAAAACAGGATCCAGCTTACTACTACAAAGTCTTCTTTTTGCCACATTTTTGTATAGAAAAGAACCAGGTAATAATCATAAAGATAGACCCCCATATGGACACACACAACCACATTCACACATACACACACACACGCACGCATGCACACCTATGGACCAATGGACTGTATTTTAGTAGATAAGACAGCAATGTTAAAATCAGGATGATGATAGCACGCATAAAGATTTCACACTCTCTAACCCCCTTCCCTCTCTCTTCTCTTCTTTCTTGCCCAGTTACCCAGAAAACGGTGTGGTGGAGATAAGACCAGTGGATGTGCGGCCACGTGCCAGGACCCTGCTGCGGTGGGACCAGCTCCAGGTGGGCATGCATGTGATGGTCAACTACAATATGGAGACACCAGATGAGAGGGGTTTCTGGTTCGATGCAGAGATCCAGACCATCAACCAAACCTCCCGCACCAACAAGGAGCTCCGAGTCAAGATCCTCCTGGGGTGAGGATCTTCCTTCTAGGTGGGAGGGTGATGCATTGGATGTAGGCCAGGGGGGTCACTGCTGTTTTCTTCTTATGTTCGTTTTTTTGTTTACCACAATGTAAAATGTAACATGTCTCTGCGACTTTCTTCCATCTCGCTCGAGAACACATCTTTTCATTTTTTTTATCCAGTTTTCTTTTCTTGTGCTTTCATCTCTATTTCTTTGTCTCTCTCCCTTTCTTTCTTCTCTTGACTCTCGTGCTCCCTCCAGGGGTCCTGGAGATATAATAGGGGATTGTAAAGTTCACTTTCTGGATGAAATCTACCAGGTGGAGAAACCAGGAGCTCGTGCACTCTCAGCTGCAGATGGACAATTTAAACGTATGCAGAAACTCATACATACACAGTGAAAATAGTGGCAACACTTGCCCATATTGCTTTTGAAGGTATATTTTGGCGTGGCCATACCATAAGATCATCTTCTGGTTTCTGATCATACGTGTGCATGTGTCTATGGGTGATACCTTCCTGCTCTTGTATCCAGGGAAAAGCGGGCCGGAGTGTAAGCACTGCAAGGCTGACCCTGACGCCGAGTGTCGCTTCTGCTCCTGCTGTGTGTGTGGTGGGAAGCAGGATGCTCACATGCAACTGCTGTGTGATGAGTGTAACATGGCGTTCCACATCTACTGCCTCAACCCGCCGCTGGCCACCATCCCGGATGACGAGGACTGGTGAGAGGGAGTGTAGCTCAGCAATTAGCCACAACATCCTGCACTTCACAGTCAATTTAAGAAGGCTGATTAATGGTGTTGAGTATGAGCTGAAGTGCATTTAAGCAGTAATTAAGTGGTGATTGAGGTTAAAATCAATATGAAATAATGACAGAATGCAGTCGCAGGTGTGAGTTTATCTAATGGAGTGGCTTTGAATTTCTCTCTGCCAAACAGAAATGAGGATGTGAATAATTGTTTTTTGGCAGTTATTGCTGTTACCAAGCGGAAGAACCCCACCTTCCATTTCCACGTCTCTTTCCACAAAACAGCAAAAAGCTAAACTCGAAAATGACTGACAACTAGGGGTGTGCGATCTGACAAAAGATGAAATCAGATATTTTCTAGGATTTTGTCTTCAAAAATGTGTTTGCAAAGTCATATGTGAGCATAGCGTGCGTGTGTGTGTGTGTGTGTGTGTGTGTGGTGTGTGTGTGTGTGTGTGTGGTAGAGGAGGAGACGACAGAGCGAGTGTGTGTGTGTGTGTGTGAATGAGTGTGGCAGTATTGCAGCAAAGCAGAGAGCAATAAGCCTTTAGTTTAGCAGTAATGTACAGTGTAAGTTACAGTCGCTGGCGAATAAAGACGGCAGCTTCTTAAAACTAAAGCAGAGCTCCCGTGTGTTGCTTGCCAGCTGTTGAAGAAAGAGTGAAGGCGGTTAGTCCCGTATTTAGCATCGACTTTGGCCTGTGAGCCAAACAGAAATGGTTAACAATAGGATATGAATTGTTGCTTACTAATGATATTAATGGAAACAGGTCTTATTTATGTGTTTAAAACTGAAGCATTTAAGTGAAAACAATATAAAAACCCTGAAATCACCAGCATTACTGACGTCAAACAGTGCAAGTATGAGTAAACTGTTTTATCTGTTGCTACTTTAGCCCTGAGTTCTGTCTGTAGCTGTTGTCTGACTGGCTTTGAGTCATCATTATAGCTGTGTTTTTGTGCTGGTACAGTGGGTACGGAAAGTATTCAGACCCCTTTAAATTTTTCACTCTTTGTTTCATTGCAGCCATTTTCCAAAAATCAAAAAAGTTCATTTTATTTCTCAGTAATGTACACTCAGCACCCCATCTTGACAGAAAAAAACAAATGTAGAAATTTTTGCAAATTTATTAAAAAAGAAAAACTGAAATATCACATGGTCATAAGTATTCAGACCCTTTGCTCAGTATTTAGTAGAAGCACCCTTTTGATCTAATACAGCCATGAGTCGTTTTGGGAAAGATGCAACAAGTTTTTCACATCTGGATTTGGGTATCCTCTGCCATTCCTCCTTGCAGATCCTCTCCAGTTCTGTCAGGTTGGATGGTAAACGTTGGTGGACAG